>NC_091231.1:19366803-19474303 GCF_040958095.1 Procambarus clarkii | reverse complement strand
CCTCCCCAGCATTCCCCTGTCCCCACCATCCCCAACTCCCCAGTCCCCTCGTCCTCCCCACCATTACCCTCTCCTCTGTCCCCTCGTCTTCCCCACCATACCCCCCTCTCGTCCTCCCCACCATTCCAAACTACCTCATCCGATGCATTCTATAATGGTCTGATGCTTCCATCAGAAAATTGGGAACATCAAATGATCTGATATTCCCATCACTGAAAAATAAGAACAGCTAAAAAAATGAAATGAAAAAAATAAAAAAATAAACTATACTCATGAAATGAACAGTATGGTAAACAACACAGCTCAATTTCAATGCAATGTCACACAAAATTATTAAATCGAAATGAAAATAAATTGAAATCTATGAAAATTCAAATTATCAATACAATCGGAAATATTGAAATAATATCGCAACATAATATAGTGTGGGTTGCTCTTACGTGCAACAGACGGTGCTGTTTTTCAAAAAAGGCATGGTTTTACCTGTCACAAGTGTGGCATCTATACTTATACTCACGAAATGAACGGTATGGTAAACAACATAGCTCAATTGCAATGCAATGTCACAATAACATTTAATAACAATAATAACAATAACATTTAAATATACTTTAAGATATAATCTAGAAGAAAATAAGAACATTGAAACGGTTCATGAACTCGATTTCAATAAAGGACACTATGGGGAACTTTGAAAAACAGTTAATGAGTATAATTAGACAGACTTGTTGCTAGGCAGAGGAGTAAATAATGAGATATATGGCAAATTTTGCAAAATATACGGCACACAAACATTCATACCCAAACAAAGCAAAATGCTAGGTAAGAACAAAGCAGTTGGCCCGTAGGGGAAAGGAGATACCCACAAGACTGGAATACAAGTCATTAACAAGCACACAAGTACTACACTACACAACAACCGCACTACTACCAGAACTGGACGAATCACTACCAAAACAACACATTGCACATCACTACCAAAACAACACAACACAACACAAGCATTGGCAAAGAATTATAGATCAGTTGCACTAACATCCCACATAATAAAATTATTTGAGAGTGATCAGGAGTCAGATTACTAGTTTTATAGAGACCAATGACCTCCACAATCCAGGCCAACAAGGATTTAGAGCAGTTTCTATGATCGAGCCACTGAGATCTATAAAGAATTCTGATCAAGAAAGAGATCTAGGGGTGGTTTTAGATAGAAAACTATAACCTGAGGATCATATTAAGAACATTCTGCGAGGGGCCTATGCTACACTTTTTAACTTTAGAATTGCTTTTAAATACATAGGTCAAAAAGTTTTAAAAGTTTTAAAAGTTTTTTAAACCTCTCGTGTATCATGAGTGTGTTAAAGCATCAGATGGTGCATTCAGATGATGAATATTACCTAGTTCCTTCATCTGGGAAGAATGAACACATATTGGTGCATTCGGATGATAAAAACTAACTACTGTAGTTTAATTGATCAACAGACTGTATATCATATGCAGACTGTATGTGGATCTGCGGGCCACTCCAAACAACAGCCTGGTGGACCAAGCTCCACCAGGGCTAAAGCACAAAGTGATATAGATGTGATAGAGAAACTAGGTCAAATGGAGGAGTAGGTCTGTATATTAAACAGCACCTGACGTGCACAGAGCTACTAAACTCAATGTGGTGGTAGAGTGGTGGGGGGGGGGGGGGGGGGGAAACATTGCAGAAAAAAACAAAAATACAATTTGGTCAACAAAACAGCATTGTTTAAAATAGAAGACATGGGTTGTCATTTTGGGGGTAAGGTAGGTTACATTGAGTTAATTAGTTAGTACTTAGTTTTTATCTTAAACTGGTTGGGAGAGGTACAGTGTTGCTGTGCTGGTGAAAGAACACCTAAAGGTAAATTAAATAATGATTGCGAATCCACAAGAAGTTGACATAATATCGCTAGAGATCTGCAATCAGGATGATAAACTTTCCTTAAAGAATTTGACAAACACTTGCTGATAGGACATGAAGTAAATGAAATGTATGTCAAGTTTTGTGAAATATATGATAAAAGCACAACAAAATTTGTACCAAAGGAGAGATGCAGAACTAGGAAAAGGGGTTTGTTCAACAGAAATTGCGAGAGGGCCTGAGACCCAAACACACACAAATGGAATCAATATATAGCAAGAGGCCAAACCCCCAAACATACAAGCGATGCAAAGATGCGAGAAACAGCAGCAGCATTAAGGAGAGGGACTTAAGGACCATAAATAAAGTGTGAAAATAAACTCGAGTAAATTTTTTTAACTACTCTCGACAGTGAAGAAAAACAAATATTCAGACGATTTGTGTTAGAATCATTAATCTTACACTTTCGGTCATATTCAACAACACAAATACATACACACACATTCCTGTTGCTGTAGCAAGTGAAGAATTACACACACAGATCACAATAACGTGATGCATCAAATGAACAAATCCACAAGGGCCGTGACGAGGATTCGAACCTGCGTCCGGGAGCATCCCAGACACTGCCTTAATCGACTGAGCTACAACAGGGTAAAAGGGTTGAAACCGAAGTTCTACTGAACTTACTGGATCCCATAGCCTCTCCGAGGCACAAACCAGGCTTTTACACAACCCCCCCCCTGCACCCGAGCTATGTCAACAGGCCGTTCTCCCTCTTCGCCCTTCCGAATGCACCATATCAGTAAATTTTTTAATAATCTTTTAAAAATAGTAAATGCCACTATTTTTGCAAAATTATTACGAGATCTATTATTCTATAGAATAATGCATATAAATGCATATATGCATATAAATACAAAACATAAATACAAAACAAATAAATGTAAATAATTTTACCTTGCACCTAGATCCACCAAGCCTGTATGGCGCGCGTTTCAGTACTTCGGAAATCTAGAACTATCTTGAATCTCTAATCTGCAATGAAACAATACATATTATTGCACTTACCAAAACATGGATGAATGTAGAAAATACAGAACTATTAGCTGAATATCAAATAAATGGATTTAATCTATTTCACACAGATAGATATATTACACCGTGTATATTAGGTAATACCTAACATACACGCCTCCACACACACTACATTTGAAATGTAGTCTCAAAAAGACTACATTTCAACAGCAAAGATTACTCCATAAAAAAATAATTAAATTATTGACCAACATGAGAGAGGGTTAGCCAACATGAGAGGGTTGTGTTGATTGCCTGAAAATATTTAAATTGTGTAATGTATTGAATGGCATTTTTCAAGTTACAACATTTTTTAAATTACTGAACTAGGTTCTAGGCTTTGCTAGGCTTAATTCAATTATTACAGATAAGCCTAACCTAGCCTAGAACCCAGTGGGTTTTCTTCCTATTGGGGAGTGTTGTACATGCCTCGCCTCCACATACACACTAGCACAGCCAGGCCTCGCCTCCACATACACACTAGCACAGCCAGGCCTCGCCTCCACATACACACTAGCACAGCCAGGCCTCGCCTCCACATACACACTAGCACAGCCAGGCCTCGCCTCCACATACACACTAGCACAGCCAGGCCTCGCCTCCACATACACCAGCACTGCCAGGCCTCGCCTCCACATACACCAGCACTGCCAGGCCTCGCCTCCACATACACACTAGCACAGCCAGGCCTCGCCTCCACATACACACTAGCACAGCCAGGCCTCGCCTCCACATACACACCAGCACAGCCAGGCCTCGCCTCCACATACACACTAGCACAGCCAGGCCTCGCCTCCACATACACACTAGCACAGCCAGGCCTCGCCTCCACATACACCAGCACAGCCAGGCCTCGCCTCCACATACACACTAGCACAGCCAGGCCTCGCCTCCACATACACACTAGCACAGCCAGGCCTCGCCTCCACATACACCAGCACAGCCAGGCCTCGCCTCCACATACACACTAGCACAGCCAGGCCTCGCCTCCACATACACACTAGCACAGCCAGGCCTCGCCTCCACATACACACTAGCACAGCCAGGCCTCGCCTCCACATACACACTAGCACAGCCAGGCCTCGCCTCCACATACACCAGCACTGCCAGGCCTCGCCTCCACATACACCAGCACTGCCAGGCCTCGCCTCCACATACTCACCAGCACAGCCAGGCCTCGCCTCCACATACACCAGCACTGCCAGGCCTCGCCTCGCCTCCACATACACCAGCACTGCCAGGCCTCGCCTCCACATTTAAACCAACCAAGCCCACAAATACGTTAACATGGACCAGCATTACACCGTCTAACATACTCTGTCAGATGTAACAACTAAATTTGTGAATTCAAGACCAAATCTATTGTATAACACAGTGTTAGTACGAGAAAAACATTACTTACATTCGAAGCCGTGTTTTAAAATGGCGGCGGTCTTGTACTGACGCTCCAAACTGTGTGTTCGTTTGCGTATGATGAACGTGTGACAATTTACTACAACAATTATTTAATTATTCTTATTCTTTATTTTAATATTTTTAGGGTACATGAAATTTCAAACTTATTTGCTCATAATAATATAATTGCATTGTCATAACCTTTATATATTACGGAAAATACGATGACATGAACGAAGTCAAAGTGAAGTTGAAGTCAAAGTCATTCGCCGAACGTATTAGTCATTTTTTTTCTCCCAAACGATAGGGGTAACAAATCCACAGAGAATATAAGTGTACAGTAAAGTCAATTTTATTCAGGAAAGTACATACATAGTTGATTTACAAACATAATGTTGGATTTATAGATAGAGCTAGTGCATACAATACCTAAAGCCACTATAGTAGGCATATAGCATTTCAGGCAACCGGGCAGTATATATGGACCCCTTACTCAAATCTCTGAATATGTTAGATATTAAGTCCCTGCACATACTCTCATGTGTATTTTATATATATAAAACGCTGAACTGTAATGTCAATCCTGACCTTAAAAGCTTCCTAGAAGGTTGTAACAGATCCCATGAGCACCACACCAGAAACAAATACCTATTTGATATTCCAAGAGTACGACTTAGTCAAACTAGAAATGCTTTACAAATCAAGAGACCTCGAATGTGGAATGACCTTCCCAATTATGTTAAAAACTGTACCTCTCCCAACCAGTTTAAGATAAATAAAGATAAATTTATAAGTTAAGAAAAATTCCACAAATCAACAACCCTGTTACTGACCCTGTATTTACCCAAGTCTTTCCTAAATCTAAACTTATCCAATTTATACCCATTGTTTCGTGTTCTATCTTGTGTTGACAATTTTAATACCCTATTAATATCCCCTTTGTTATATCTATTCAGGAAATTGTGGTTGATCTCGAACCCATTGATAATGTGACGACTTATACAGAATTTTGTAACTATATCATCAAGATTGTAACCAGCTTAGCTAAATGTAGTGTGGGGTTCAGTCCCTAAGCCCATATATGTGCCTCTCTAACCATTTAGGTTACAGGGCAAAAACATAAAAACAAAGGTAACTGCAGAAGGCCTATTGGCCCATACCAGGCAGCTCCTATCTATAACAGATAAACACTAAGTACTACCTAATTAACTCAATGTAACCTACCAACCTAACCCCCTATCCACCTAACCTATCCACCGCTGCCCACTGGATGGGGGGCGGTGTGCAGGACAAACATATAAATTTTGATACTAGCTCTCCACATATGTCAGTTGCTTAACACTTTAGTGCGCGCGGCGTTCTGGGCGCTCAAGCGTAAACACAAAAAAGTTTATAATCTTTTCACGCTCCTTACCTCAATTCTCAAGCTACGTTTTTCATTTTGGTATCAATGCGTTGGCAATAAAATTCTCTACAAGATCATATGCATAAAATGTCACCGAAGCATTTGGTATCCCACCACGAAGTAAATAAACACGAAGATGACTCGCCGTGACACCCAAACAGGAAGTAAATGTTCATACTCTTTCGTTTGTTGCCAGCCTCACAGTCATCCTACAGCGCTCATTTTGATATCACTGAACTCGCAATAAAATTCCCCACCCAGACATATGCCTATCAATGTCTAATTATGGTATCGGGTGACCCGCACGAGCGTGGGAACTGGGCGAAGCGTTAGCCGTGATTTCAGCAGGGACGACACTGTTGGGATGCAGTGCTTTGAATGTTTATACTTATTTAACTCTCCTGACATTATTTCTGAAGCTACGTATTTCATTTTTATAGCAATGTGTTCGCAATAGAAAGTTCTATAAGAACATGGGTAGAGTTGGCCAACACAGCGTCAAATAAATTTGCGGCGAATAAAATCTTACGCGTGTTTGTACCCGTGAGCGTCAAAAGTTTTTACTTTGCTCATGTTTTTCAAGTTTATACTTGTTTCACACCGTTTTTTTTTGTATAGTGTTCGGAATAAAATTCCCTACACAGACATATGCATATCAAATACAATTCCTTGGAATTCACAGCTGTAGAGATGACGGAAAACACACAACCGGAACCCGCTCTTGACACTCCAACTCACACCCGCAACACCCACAAAAAAAGTTTCTCTTGTTTCATGTATACTTACTTTAGTTTTCGTGCTACAGTTCTCATTTAGGTATCAAAATATTCCTAAGAAAATAGACTACAATACTGAAACAATCTAAGACAATTATGTGTACTTACCAAAGCAAAGACGATTGTAGTAAAATAAGTTGAGCATTTTATCTCCACTCCACCTCCTTCAGGTACTGATTCCTGAAGTTGCTCAACAGATGTTCCTAGGTGGAGTGAAGCTGATGTAGGTGGTTATTTCTTGTCCACCCAATACACCCTTTTCCTGTGATAAGTGGTGTAATTACAAGGTATGACGCAAAGTGGAACATCGCATGTCTTGCACGCTATACCAGTTTCCTTCCTGATACCCGACTTTGAACACACTTCACACCTGCGACGTTTGGGGATTTTTACCAGCTCATGTTTCAATTTATAGTTCAGGCGAGTCTCTGCTATAACAACACGTCGCTGTTGTCTCTGGGTTGGCAATAAACTACTGTCTGAATCGTCGCTCTCACTATTGTTTTCAAACACT
Organism: Procambarus clarkii; assembly: GCF_040958095.1. Taxonomy (NCBI): domain Eukaryota; kingdom Metazoa; phylum Arthropoda; class Malacostraca; order Decapoda; family Cambaridae; genus Procambarus; species Procambarus clarkii. Next base: position 19,467,248 of record NC_091231.1, on the reverse strand, counting down.
AATGTGGAATATAAATTATCTTCATCAGATTCAGCTTCAGCACTAGGTGTAGACGTGAAGAGAGGGCGCCTCACACCCGACGGGCCAGGTGTTGACGGGTCAGCAGGAGGATACACAGGACCAGTGTCATGATTTATGTCTGGAGCATGAACTAGATGTGGAGATGGTGTAGTTGTTGCAGGCCACTCTGCCTTGTCAAATTTCAATAAAGACCAAATAGCAACTTCATGGAACTAGAGCAGAGTTAGTTTCCTTCGATCATCTGTGTTGGCCTTGTACAATGCATGTACAATGCATTGAGTAAAGACCAAATAGCAACTTCATGGAACTAGAGCAGAGTTAGTTTCCTTCGATCATCTGTGTTGGCCTTGTACAATGCAACCGCAAGTTGACATTGAATGTGAATTAACAATGAGACAAGTAAGATTTATACTAATACATTTATACTAACTCTGTTGAGCGTTGACCATTTATACATCAAATCTGTTGATGTGAGCACTTTAGTTTAGTCTGCCGTTTAAAGAAAAAAAGAGCATATCAATGGTATATCACAGAAAACGAATTTATCATAAACTCATGTATTTGTCTTATCATATTGAACTGCATTCATATTTTTAATATATAACAATATGAATATACAAATTTCTGTAAATCCCCTACCTTGTTGGAATCTGTGGAAATGAATGAGCAAATGTGCTGGCTGAAGGCGCTGAAGGAAACCACATTGGTTTCATTTTGGATACAAATGTCCATGGAGATTCAAAATGGAAACTAATTATATAGTTGAACCTGCAGAGACGAGTTTAAGAATCTGTGTTGAGAGTGATGGACACAGCCTTCACAATTATACTTCAGAGAATGTAAACATCTAAGAGTCATTAGAAATATGTGTAGAATAATAAACCCTACATTGTTTGAGTTAGGGAAAACACCATTTGTGATATATAGATACTATAGCTGTTCCTAAAGATTCACCCTTTTTTGCACCAGCAAGATAACATATAAGATTTTAAGAGTTGACGAATGTTAATATTCTTGTTTGATAAACTGTGAACTTGAGACATAGTTAATAAGAACATATTAACACAACAAAATGTTTTCAGAATCTTTAACACCACTTTCCAGCAACTTATATAATTTATATAAATTATTTTAGAGAATAATACATAAATTATATATTTAAACATGATATAGTGTTTAGTGGAATGTATAAGGAGTCAAATTGTGTTAAAAAGAGCAATTTTTAGAAAATTTGGAAAAATACTTTTTTCTGTTCAAATTATAACTAAATGGATTTTAAAGGTTTCACTCAGCCAATATATATCATTCACAATTTATTAATGAATTTTACAAAAAACACCATAAATTTTATATTTAAACATGTAAAAACTATTTGTTTTACATTTGGAAGAAAATAATTGTAGAAAAACAATTTATAATTAAACCTTTGTGTTTGGATTTTTTGAGTAAAAGTTTCTCAAAGGCTCTCCTGCACCATTCTCAATGCAAATCATTCCCACACCTATGGGAAGAGATAGGCGAACGTTGTGTAGATGATTTGTGTTTGCTGGGATGGTAATCTTGGGCATAGCATTATATCAAATCACTTCATTCTTTGGGGCACACGTGAGGAACACAAATGCAAACAAGCCTGAATGGTCCCCTTGACTATATACAACTGAAAACTCACACCCCCGAAGTGACTCAAAGCCATACTGCCAGGAGCAACGCAACTGGTATGTACAGGGACGCCTTCATCCGCTTGACCATCACGACCGGACATAAGGAAGTGATAGCTGAAGCTATTTGAACCACTTCCCCGCCGGCACTCGGATGGTAATCTTGGGCATAGCATTTTATCAAATCACCTCATTCTTTGGGGCACACGTGAGGAACACAAATGCAAACAAGCCTGAATGGTCCCCACGACTATATACAACTGAAAACTCACACCCCAGAAGTGACTCAAACCCATACTGCCAGGAGCAACGCAATTGGTATGTACAGGGACGCCTAAATCCGCTTGACCATCACGACCGGACATAAGGAAGTGATAGCCGAAGCAATTTGAACCACTTCCCCGCCGGCACTCGGATGGTAATCTTGGGCATAGCATTTTATCAAATCACCTAATTCTTTGGGGCACACGTGAGGAACACAAATGCAAACAAGCCTGAATGGTCCCCAGGACTATATACAACTGAAAACTCACACCCCAGAAGTGACTCGAACCCATACTGCCAGGAGCAACGCAACTGGTATGTACAGGGACGCCATAATCCGCTTGACCATCACGACCGGACATAAGGAAGTGATAGCCGAAGCTATTTGAACCACTTCCCTGCCGGCACTCGGATGGTAATCTTGGGCATAGCATTTTATCAAATCACCTCATTCTTTGGGGCACACGTGAGGAACACAAATGCAAACAAGCCTGAATGGTCCCCAGGACTATATACAACTGAAAACTCACACCCCAGAAGTGACTCGAACCCATACTGCCAGGAGCAACTCAACTGGTATGTACAGGGACGCCATAATCCGCTTGACCATCACGACCGGACATAAGGAAGGTATAGCCGAAGCTATTTGAACCACTTCCCCGCCGGCACTCGGATGGTAATCTTGGGCATAGCATTATATCAAATCACCTCATTCTTTGGGGCACACGTGAGGAACACAAATGCAAACAAGCCTGAATGGTCCCCAGGACTATATACAACTGAAAACTCCCACCCCAGAAGTGACTCAAAGCCATACTGCCAGGAGCAACGCAACTGGTATGTACAGGGACGCCTTCATCCGCTTGACCATCACGACCGGACATAAGGAAGCGATAGCCGAAGCTATTTGAACCACTTCCCCGCTGGCACTCGGATGGTAATCTTGGGCATAGCATTTTATCAAATCACCTCATTCTTTGGGGCACACGTGAGGAACACAAATGCAAACAAGCCTGAATGGTCCCCAGGTCTATATACAACTGAAAACTCACACCCCAGAAGTGATTCGAACCCATACTGCCAGGAGCAACGCAACTGGTATGTACAGGGACGCCTTAATCCGCTTGACCATCACGACTGGACATAAGGAAGTGATAGCCGAAGCTATTTGAACCACTTCCCCGCTGGCACTCGGATAGTAATCTTGGGCATAGCATTTTATCAAATCACCTCATTCTTTGGGGCACACGTGAGGAACACAAATGCAAACAAGCCTGAATGGTCCCCAGGACTATATACAACTGAAAACTCACACCCCAGAAGTGACTCGAATCCATACTGCCAGGAGCAACGCAACTGGTATGTACAGGGACGCCTTAATCCGCTTGACCATCACGACCGGACATAAGGAAGTGATAGCCGAAGCTCTTTGAACCACTTCCCCGCCGGCACTCGGATGGTAATCTTGGGCATAGCATTTTATCAAATCACCTCATTCTTTGGGGCACACGTGAGGAACACAAATGCAACAAGCCTGAATGGTCCCCAGGACTATATACAACAGAAAACTCACACCCCAGAAGTGACTCGAACCCATACTGCCAGGAGCAACGCAACTGTTATGTACAGGGACGCCTTAATCCGCTTGACCATCACGACCGGACATAAGGAAGTGATAGCCGAAGCTATTTGAACCACTTCCCCGCCGGCACTCGGATGGTAATCTTGGGCATTGCATTTTATCAAATCACCTCATTCTTTGGGGCACACGTGAGGAACACAAATGCAAACAAGCCTGAATGGTCCCCAGGACTATATACAACTGAAAACTCACACCCCAGAAGTGACTCGAACCCATACTGCCAGGAGCAATGCAACTGGTATGTACAGGGACGCCTTAATCCGCTTGACCATCACGACCGGACATAAGGAAGTGATAGCCGAAGCTATTTGAACCACTTCCCCGCCGGCACTCGGATGGTAATCTAGGTCATTGCATTTTATCAAATCACCTCATTCTTTAGGGAACACGTGAAGAACACAAATGCAAACAAGCCTGAATGGTCCCCAGGACTATATACAACTGAAAACTCATACCCCAGAAGTGACTCGAACCCGTACTGCCAGGAGCAACGCAACTGGTATGTACAGGGACGCCTTAATCCGCTTGACCATCACGACCGCACATAAGGAAGTGATAGCCGAAGCTATTTGAACCACTTCCCCGCCGGCTCTCGGATGGTAATCTTGGGCATAGCATTTTATCAAATCACCTCATTCTTTGGGGCACACGTGAGGAACACAAATGCAAACAAGCCTGAATGGTCCCCAGGACTATATACAACTGAAAATTCACACCCCAGAAGTGACTCGAACCCATACTGCCAGGAGCAACGCAACTGGTATGTACAGGGACGCCTTAATCCGCTTAACCATCACGACCGGACATAAGGAAGTGATAGCCGAAGCTATTTGAACCACTTCCCCGCCGGCACTCGGATGGTAATCTTGGGCATTGCATTTTATCAAATCACCTCATTCTTTAGGGAACACGTGTGGAACACAAATGCAAACAAGCCTGAATGGTCCCCAGGACTTTATACAACTGAAAACTCACACCCCAGAAGTGACTCGAACCCATACTGCCAGGAGCAACGCAACTGGTATGTACAGGGACGCCTTAATCCGCTTGACCATCACGACCGGACATAAGGAAGTGATAGCCGAAGCTATTTGAACCACTTCCCCGCCGGCACTCGGATGGTAATCTTGGGCATAGCATTTTATCAAATCACCTCATTCTTTGGGGCACACGTGAGGAACACAAATGCAAACAAGCCTGAATGGTCCCCAGGACTATATACAACTGAAAACTCACACCCCAGAAGTGACTTGAACCTATACTGCCAGGAGCAACGCAACTGGTATGTACAGGGATGCCTTAATCCGCTTGACCATCACGTCCGGACATAAGGAAGTGATAGCTGAAGCTATTTGAACCACTTCCCCGCCGGCACTCGGATGGTAATCTTGGGCATAGCATTTTATCAAATCACCTCATTCTTTGGGGCACACGTGAGGAACACAAATGCAAACAAGCCTGAATGGTCCCCAGGTCTATATACAACTGAAAACTCACACCCCAGAAGTGATTCGAACCCATACTGCCAGGAGCAACGCAACTGGTATGTACAGGGACGCCTTAATCCGCTTGACCATCACGACCGGACATAAGGAAGTGATAGCCGAAGCTATTTGAACCACTTCCCCGCTGGCACTCGGATAGTAATCTTGGGCATAGCATTTTATCAAATCACCTCATTCTTTGGGGCACACGTGAGGAACACAAATGCAACAAGCCTGAATGGTCCCCAGGACTATATACAACTGAAAACTCACACCCCAGAAGTGACTCAAACCCATACTGCCAGGAGCAACGCAACTGTTATGTACAGGGACGCCTTAATCCGCTTGACCATCACGACCGGACATAAGGAAGTGATAGCCAAAGCTATTTGAACCACTTCCCCGCAGGCACTCGGATGGTAATCTTGGGCATAGCATTTTATCAAATCACCTCATTCTTTGCAGCACAAGTGAGGAACACAAATGCAAACAAGCCTGAATGGTCCCCTGGACTATATACAACTGAAAACTCACACCCCAGAAGTGACTCAAACCCATACTGCCAGGAGCAATGCAACTGGTATGTACAGGGACGCCTTAATCCGCTTGACCATCACGACCGGACATAAGGAAGTGATAGCCGAAGCTATTTGAACCACTTCCCCGCCGGCACTCGGATGGTAATCTTGGGCATTGCATTTTATCAAATCACCTCATTCTTTAGGGAACACGTGAGGAACACAAATGCAAACAAGCCTGAATGGTCCCCAGGACTATATACAACTGAAAACTCACACCCCAGAAGTGACTCGAACCCATACTGCCAGGAGCAACTAAACTGGTATGTACAGGGACGCCTTAATCCGCTTGACCATCACGACCGGACATAAGGAAGTGATAGCCGAAGCTATTTGAACCACTTCCCCGCCGGCACTCGGAGGGTAATCTTGGGCATAGCATTTTATCAAATCACCTCATTCTTTGGGGCACACGTGAGGAACACAAATGCAAACAAGCCTGAATGGTCCCCAGGTCTATATACAACTGAAAACTCACACCTCAGAAGTGACTCGAACCCATACTGCCAGGAGCAACGCAACTGGTATGTACAGGGACGCCTTCATCCGCTTGACCATCACGACCGGACATAAGGAAGCGATAGCCGAAGCTATTTGAACCACTTCCCCGCTGGCACTCGGATGGTAATCTTGGGCATAGCATTTTATCAAATCACCTCATTCTTTGGGGCACACGTGAGGAACACAAATGCAAACAAGCCTGAATGGTCCCCAGGTCTATATACAACTGAAAACTCACACCCCAGAAGTGATTCGAACCCATACTGCCAGGAGCAACGCAACTGGTATGTACAGGGACGCCTTAATCCGCTTGACCATCACGACCGGACATAAGGAAGTGATAGCCGAAGCTATTTGAACCACTTCCCCGCTGGCACTCGGATAGTAATCTTGGGCATAGCATTTTATCAAATCACCTCATTCTTTGGGGCACACGTGAGGAACACAAATGCAAACAAGCCTGAATGGTCCCCAGGACTATATACAACTGAAAACACACACCCCAGAAGTGACTCGAATCCATACTGCCAGGAGCAACGCAACTGGTATGTACAGGGATGCCTTAATCCGCTTGACCATCACGACCGGACATAAGGAAGTGATAGCCGAAGCTCTTTGAACCACTTCCCCGCCGGCACTCGGATGGTAATCTTGGGCATAGCATTTTATCAAATCACCTCATTCTTTGGGGCACACGTGAGGAACACAAATGCAACAAGCCTGAATGGTCCCCAGGACTATATACAACAGAAAACTCACACCCCAGAAGTGACTCGAACCCATACTGCCAGGAGCAACGCAACTGTTATGTACAGGGACGCCTTAATCCGCTTGACCATCACGACCGGACATAAGGAAGTGATAGCCGAAGCTATTTGAACCACTTCCCCGCCGGCACTCGGATGGTAATCTTGGGCATTGCATTTTATCAAATCACCTCATTCTTTGGGGCACACGTGAGGAACACAAATGCAAACAAGCCTGAATGGTCCCCAGGACTATATACAACTGAAAACTCACACCCCAGAAGTGACTCGAACCCATACTGCCAGGAGCAATGCAACTGGTATGTACAGGGACGCCTTAATCCGCTTGACCATCACGACCGGACATAAGGAAGTGATAGCCGAAGCTATTTGAACCACTTCCCCGCCGGCACTCGGATGGTAATCTTGGTCATTGCATTTTATCAAATCACCTCATTCTTTAGGGAACACGTGAAGAACACAAATGCAAACAAGCCTGAATGGTCCCCAGGACTATATACAACTGAAAACTCATACCCCAGAAGTGACTCGAACCCGTACTGCCAGGAGCAACGCAACTGGTATGTACAGGGACGCCTTAATCCGCTTGACCATCACGACCGCACATAAGGAAGTGATAGCCGAAGCTATTTGAACCACTTCCCCGCCGGCTCTCGGATGGTAATCTTGGGCATAGCATTTTATCAAATCACCTCATTCTTTGGGGCACACGTGAGGAACACAAATGCAAACAAGCCTGAATGGTCCCCAGGACTATATACAACTGAAAATTCACACCCCAGAAGTGACTCGAACCCATACTGCCAGGAGCAACGCAACTGGTATGTACAGGGACGCCTTAATCCGCTTAACCATCACGACCGGACATAAGGAAGTGATAGCCGAAGCTATTTGAACCACTTCCCCGCCGGCACTCGGATGGTAATCTTGGGCATTGCATTTTATCAAATCACCTCATTCTTTAGGGAACACGTGTGGAACACAAATGCAAACAAGCCTGAATGGTCCCCAGGACTTTATACAACTGAAAACTCACACCCCAGAAGTGACTCGAACCCATACTGCCAGGAGCAACGCAACTGGTATGTACAGGGACGCCTTAATCCGCTTGACCATCACGACCGGACATAAGGAAGTGATAGCCGAAGCTATTTGAACCACTTCCCCGCCGGCACTCGGATGGTAATCTTGGGCATAGCATTTTATCAAATCACCTCATTCTTTGGGGCACACGTGAGGAACACAAATGCAAAGAAGCCTGAATGGTCCCCAGGACTATATACAACTGAAAACTCACACCCCAGAAGTGACTTGAACCTATACTGCCAGGAGCAACGCAACTGGTATGTACAGGGATGCCTTAATCCGCTTGACCATCACGTCCGGACATAAGGAAGTGATAGCTGAAGCTATTTGAACCACTTCCCCGCCGGCACTCGGATGGTAATCTTGGGCATAGCATTTTATCAAATCACCTCATTCTTTGGGGCACACGTGAGGAACACAAATGCAAACAAGCCTGAATGGTCCCCAGGTCTATATACAACTGAAAACTCACACCCCAGAAGTGATTCGAACCCATACTGCCAGGAGCAACGCAACTGGTATGTACAGGGACGCCTTAATCCGCTTGACCATCACGACCGGACATAAGGAAGTGATAGCCGAAGCTATTTGAACCACTTCCCCGCTGGCACTCGGATAGTAATCTTGGGCATAGCATTTTATCAAATCACCTCATTCTTTGGGGCACACGTGAGGAACACAAATGCAACAAGCCTGAATGGTCCCCAGGACTATATACAACTGAAAACTCACACCCCAGAAGTGACTCAAACCCATACTGCCAGGAGCAACGCAACTGTTATGTACAGGGACGCCTTAATCCGCTTGACCATCACGACCGGACATAAGGAAGTGATAGCCAAAGCTATTTGAACCACTTCCCCGCAGGCACTCGGATGGTAATCTTGGGCATAGCATTTTATCAAATCACCTCATTCTTTGCAGCACAAGTGAGGAACACAAATGCAAACAAGCCTGAATGGTCCCCAGGACTATATACAACTGAAAACTCACACCCCAGAAGTGACTCAAACCCATACTGCCAGGAGCAATGCAACTGGTATGTACAGGGACGCCTTAATCCGCTTGACCATCACGACCGGACATAAGGAAGTGATAGCCGAAGCTATTTGAACCACTTCCCCGCCGGCACTCGGATGGTAATCTTGGGCATTGCATTTTATCAAATCACCTCATTCTTTAGGGAACACGTGAGGAACACAAATGCAAACAAGCCTGAATGGTCCCCAGGACTATATACAACTGAAAACTCACACCCCAGAAGTGACTCGAACCCATACTGCCAGGAGCAACTAAACTGGTATGTACAGGGACGCCTTAATCCGCTTGACCATCACGACCGGACATAAGGAAGTGATAGCCGAAGCTATTTGAACCACTTCCCCGCCGGCACTCGGAGGGTAATCTTGGGCATAGCATTTTATCAAATCACCTCATTCTTTGGGGCACACGTGAGGAACACAAATGCAAACAAGCCTGAATGGTCCCCAGGTCTATATACAACTGAAAACTCACACCTCAGAAGTGACTCGAACCCATACTGCCAGGAGCAACGCAACTGGTATGTACAGGGACGCCTTAATCCGCTTGACCATCACGACCGGACATAAGGAAGTGATAGCCGAAGCTATTTGAACCACTTCCCTGCCGGCACTCGGATGGTAATCTTGGGCATAGCATTTTATCAAATCACCTCATTCTTTGGGGCACACGTGAGGAACACAAATGCAAACAAGCCTGAATGGTCCCCAGGACTATATACAACTGAAAACTCACACCCCAGAAGTGACTCGAACCCATACTGCCAGGAGCAACGCACCTGGTATGTACAGGGACGCCTTAATCCGCTTGACCATCACGACCGAACATAAGGAAGTGATAGCTGAAGCTATTTGAACCACTTCCCCGCCGGCACTCGGATGGTAATCTTGGGCATAGCATTTTATCAAATCACTTCATTCTTTAGGGAACACGTGAGGAACACAAATGCAAACAAGCCTAAATGGTTCCCAGGACTATATACAACTGAAAACTCACACCCCAGAAGTGACTCGAACCCATACTGCCAGGAACAACGCAACTGGTATGTACAGGGACGCCTTAATCCGCTTGACCATCACGACCGGATATAAGGAAGTGATAGCCGAAGCTATTTGAACCACTTCCTCGCCGGCACTCGGATGGTAATCTTGGGCATAGCATTTTATCAAATCACCTCATTCTTTGGGGCACACGTGAGGAACACAAATGCAAACAAGCCTGAATGGTCCCCAGGACTATATACAACTGAAAACTCACACCCCAGAAGTGACTTGAACCCATACTGCCAGGAGCAACGCAACTGGTATGTACAGGGACGCCTTAATCCGCTTGACCATCACGACCGGACATAAGGAAGTGATAGCCGAAGCTATTTGAACCACTTCCCCCGCCGGCACTCGGATGGTAATCTTGGGCATTGCATTTTATCAAATCACCTCATTCTTTAGGGAACACGTGAGGAACACAAATGCAAACCGGCCTGAATGGTCCCCAGGACTATATACAACTGAAAACTCACACCCCAGAAGTGACTCGAACCCATACTGCCAGGAGCAACGCAACTGGTATGTACAGGGACGCCTTAATCCGCTTGACCATCACGACCGGACATAAGGAAGTGATAGCCGAATCTATTTGAACCACTTCCCCGCCGGCACTCGGATGGTAATCTTGGGCATAGCATTTTATCAAATCACCTCATTCTTTGGGGCACACGTGAGGAACACAAATGCAAACAAGCCTGAATGGTCCCCTTGACTATATACAACTGAAAACTCACACCCCAGAAGTGACTCAAAGCCATACTGCCAGGAGCAACGCAACTGGTATGTACAGGGACGCCTTCATCCGCTTGACCATCACGCCCGGACATAAGGAAGTGATAGCTGAAGCTATTTGAACCACTTCCCCGCCGGCACTCGGATGGTAATCTTGGGCATAGCATTTTATCAAATCACCTCATTCTTTGGGGCACACGTGAGGAACACAAATGCAAACAATCCTGAATGGTCCCCACGACTATATACAACTGAAAACTCACACCCCAGAAGTGACTCAAACCCATACTGCCAGGAGCAACGCAATTGGTATGTACAGGGACGCCTAAATCCGCTTGACCATCACGACCGGACATAAGGAAGTGATAGCCGAAGCAATTTGAACCACTTCCCCGCCGGCACTCGGATGGTAATCTTGGGCATAGCATTTTATCAAATCACCTAATTCTTTGGGGCACACGTGAGGAACACAAATGCAAACAAGCCTGAATGGTCCCCAGGACTATATACAACTGAAAACTCACACCCCAGAAGTGACTCGAACCCATACTGCCAGGAGCAACGCAACTGGTATGTACAGGGACGCCATAATCCGCCTGACCATCACGACTGGACATAAGGAAGTGATAGCCGAAGCTATTTGAACCACTTCCCTGCCGGCACTCGGATGGTAATCTTGGGCATAGCATTTTATCAAATCACCTCATTCTTTGGGGCACACGTGAGGAACACAAATGCAAACAAGCCTGAATGGTCCCCAGGACTATATACAACTGAAAACTCACACCCCAGAAGTGACTCGAACCCATACTGCCAGGAGCAACGCAACTGGTATGTACAGGGACGCCTTCATCCGCTTGACCATCACGACCGGACATAAGGAAGTGATAGCCGAAGCTATTTGAACCACTTCCCCGCCGGCACTCGGATGGTAATCTTGCGCATAGCATTTTATCAAATCACCTCATTCTTTGGGGCACACGTGAGGAACACAAATGCAAACAAGCCTGAATGGTCCCCAGGACTATATACAACTGAAAACTCACACCCCAGAAGTGACTCGAACCCATACTGCCAGGAGCAACGCAACTGGTATGTACAGGGACGCCTTAATCCGCTTGACCATCACGACCGGACACAAGGAAGTGATAGCCGAAGCTATTTGAACCACTTCTCCGCCGGCACTCGGATGGTAATCTTGGGCATAGCATTTTATCAAATCACCTCATTCTTTGCGGCACAAGTGAGGAACACAAATGCAAACAAGCCTGAATGGTCCCCAGGACTATATACAACTGAAAACTCACACCCCAGAAGTGACTCGAACCCATACTGCCAGGAGCAACGCAACTGGTATGTACAGGGACGCCTTAATCCGCTTGACCATCACGACCAGACATAAGGAAGTAATAGCCGAAGCTATTTGAACCACTTCACGCCGGCACTCGGATGGTAATCTTGGGCATAGCATTTTATCAAATCACCTCATTCTTTGGGGCAAACGTGAGGAACACAAATGCAAACAAGCCTGAATGGTCCCCAGGACTATATACAACTGAAAACTCACACCCCAGAAGTGACTCGAACCCATACTGCCAGGAGCAACGCAACTGGTATGTACAGGGACGCCTTAATCCGCTTGACCATCACGACCAGACATAAGGAAGTAATAGCCGAAGCTATTTGAACCACTTCCCCGCCGGCACTCGGATGGTAATCTTGGGCATAGCATTTTATACAATCACCTCATTCTTTGGGGCACACGTGAGGAACACAAATGCAAACAAGCCTGAATGGTCCCCAGGACTATATACAACTGAAAACTCACACCCCAGAAGTGACTCGAACCCATACTGCCAGGAGCAACGCAACTGGTATGTACAGGGACGCCTTAATCCGCTTGACCATCACGACCGGACATAAGGAAGTGATAGCCGAAGCTATTTGAACCACTTCCCCGCCGGCACTCGGATGGTAATCTTGGGCATAGCATTTTATCAAATCACCTCATTCTTTGGGGCACATGTGAGGAACACAAATGCAAACAAGCCTGAATGGTCCCCAGGACTATATACAACTGAAAACTCACACCCCAGAAGTGACTCGAACCCATACTGCCAGGAGCAATGCAACTGGTATGTACAGGGACGCCTTAATCCGCTTGACCATCACGACCGGACATAAGGAAGTGATAGCCGAAGCTATTTGAACCACTTCCCCGCCGGCACTCGGATGGTAATCTTGGGCATTGCATTTTATCAAATCACCTCATTCTTTAGGGAACACGTGAGGAACACAAATGCAAACAAGCCTGAATGGTCCCCAGGACTATATACAACTGAAAACTCATACCCCAGAAGTGACTCGAACCCGTACTGCCAGGAGCAACGCAACTGGTATGCACAGGGACGCCTTAATCCGCTTGACCATCACGACCGCACATAAGGAAGTGATAGCCGAAGCTATTTGAACCACTTCCCCGCCGGCTCTCGGATGGTAATCTTGGGCATAGCATTTTATCAAATCACCTCATTCTTTGGGGCACACGTGAGGAACACAAATGCAAACAAGCCTGAATGGTCCCAAGGACTATATACAACTGAAAACTCACACCCCAGAAGTGACTCGAACCCATACTGCCAGGAGCAACGCAACTGGTATGTACAGGGACGCCTTAATCCGCTTGACCATCACGACCGGACACAAGGAAGTGATAGCCGAAGCTATTTGAACCACTTCCCCGCCGGCAATCGGATGGTAATCTTGGGCATAGCATTTTATCAAATCACCTCATTCTTTGGGGCACACGTGAGGAACACAAATGCAAACAAGCCTGAATGGTCCCCAGGTCTATATACAACTGAAAACTCACACCCCAGAAGTGACTCGAACCCATACTGCCAGGAGCAACGCAACTGGTATGTACAGGGACGCCTTAATCCGCTTGACCATCACGACCGGACATAAGGAAGTGATAGGCGAAGCTATTTGAACCATTTCCCCGCCGGCACTCGGATGGTCATCTTGGGCATAGCATTTTATCAAATCACCTCATTCTTTGGGGCACACGTGAGGAACACAAATGCAAACAAGCCTAAATGGTCCCCAGGACTATATACAACTGAAAACTCACACCCCAGAAGTGACTCGAACCCATACTGCCAGGAACAACGCAACTGGTATGTACAGGGACGCCTTAATCCGCTTGACCATCACGACCGGAAATAAGGAAGTGATAGCCGAAGCTATTTGAACCACTTCCTCGCCGGCACTCGGATGGTAATCTTGGGCATAGCATTTTATCAAATCACCTCATTCTTTGGGGCACACGTGAGGAACACAAATGCAAACAAGCCTGAATGGTCCCCAGGACTATATACAACTGAAAACTCACACCCCAGAAGTGACTCGAACCCATACTGCCAGGAGCAACGCAACTGGTATGTACAGGGACGCCTTAATCCTCTTGACCATCACGACCGGACATAAGGAAGTGATAGCTGAAGCTATTTGAACCACTTCCCCGCCGGCACTCGGATGGTAATCTTGGGCATAGCATTTTATCAAATCACCTAATTCTTTGGGGCACACGTGAGGAACACAAATGCAAACAAGCCTGAATGGTCCCCAGGACTATATACAACTGAAAACTCACACCCCAGAAGTGACTAGAACCCATACTGCCAGGAGCAACGCAACTGGTATGTACAGGGACGCCATAATCCGCTTGACCATCACGACCGGACATAAGGAAGTGATAGCCGAAGCTATTTGAACCACTTCCCTGCCGGCACTCGGATGGTAATCTTCGGCATAGCATTTTATCAAATCACCTCATTCTTTGGGGCACACGTGAGGAACACAAATGCAAACAAGCCTGAATGGTCCCCAGGACTATATACAACTGAAAACTCACACCCCAGAAGTGACTCGAACCCATACTGCCAGGAGCAACGCAACTGGTATGTACAGGGACGCCTTAATCCGCTTGACCATCACGACCGGACATAAGGAAGTGATAGCCGAAGCTATTTGAACCACTTCCCCGCCGGCACTCGGATGGTAATCTTGGGCATAGCATTATATCAAATCACCTCATTCTTTGGGGCACACGTGAGGAACACAAATGCAAACAAGCCTGAATGGTCCCCAGGACTATATACAACTGAAAACTCCCACCCCAGAAGTGACTCAAAGCCATACTGCCAGGAGCAACGCAACTGGTATGTACAGGGACGCCTTCATCCGCTTGACCATCACGACCGGACATAAGGAAGTGATAGCCGAAGCTATTTGAACCACTTCCCCGCCGGCACTCGGATGGTAATCTTGGGCATAGCATTTTATCAAATCACCTCATTCTTTGGGGCACACGTGAGGAACACAAATGCAAACAAGCCTGAATGGTCCCCAGGACTATATACAACTGAAAACTCCCACCCCAGAAGTGACTCAAAGCCATACTGCCAGGAGCAACGCAACTGGTATGTACAGGGACGCCTTCATCCGCTTGACCATCACGACCGGACATAAGGAAGTGATAGCCGAAGCTATTTGAACCACTTCCCCGCCGGCACTCGGATGGTAATCTTGGGCATAGCATTTTATCAAATCACCTCATTCTTTGGGGCACACGTGAGGAACACAAATGCAAACAAGCCTGAATGGTCCCCAGGACTATATACAACTGAAAACTCACACCCCAGAAGTGACTCGAACCCATACTGCCAGGAGCAACGCAACTGGTATGTACAGGGACGCCTTAATCCGCTTGACCATCACGACCGGACACAAGGAAGTGATAGCCGAAGCTATTTGAACCACTTCTCCGCTGGCACTCGGATGGTAATCTTGGGCATAGCATTTTATCAAATCACCTCATTCTTTGCGGCGCAAGTGAGGAACACAAATGCAAACAAGCCTGAATGGTCCCCAGGACTATATACAACTGAAAACTCACACCCCAGAAGTGACTCGAACCCATACTGCCAGGAGCAACGCAACTGGTATGTACAGGGACGCCTTAATCCGCTTGACCATCACGACCGGACATAAGGAAGTGATAGCCGAAGCTATTTGAACCACTTCCCCGCCGGCACTCGGATGGTAATCTTGGGCATAGCATTTTATCAAATCACCTCATTCTTTGGGGCACACGTGAGGTACACAAATGCAAACAAGCCTGAATGGTCCCCAGGACTATATACAACTGAAAACTCACACCCCAGAAGTGACTCGAACCCATACTGCCAGGAGCAATGCAACTGGTATGTACAGGGACGCCTTAATCCGCTTGACCATCACGACCGGACATAAGGAAGTGATAGCCGAAGCTATTTGAACCACTTCCCCGCCGGCACTCGGATGGTAATCTTGGGCATTGCATTTTATCAAATCACCTCATTCTTTAGGGAACACGTGAGGAACACAAATGCAAACAAGCCTGAATGGTCCCCAGGACTATATACAACTGAAAACTCATACCCCAGAAGTGACTCGAACCCGTACTGCCAGGAGCAACGCAACTGGTATGTACAGGGACGCCTTAATCCGCTTGACCATCACGACCGCACATAAGGAAGTGATAGCCGAAGCTATTTGAACCACTTCCCTGCCGGCTCTCGGATGGTAATCTTGGGCATAGCATTTTATCAAATCACCTCATTCTTTGGGGCACACGTGAGGAACACAAATGCAAACAAGCCTGAATGGTCCCCAGGACTATATACAACTGAAAACTCACACCCCAGAAGTGACTCGAACCCATACTGCCAGGAGCAACGCAACTGGTATGTACAGGGACGCCTTAATCCGCTTGACCATCACGACCGGACATAAGGAAGTGATAGCCGAAGCTATTTGAACCACTTCCCCGCCGGCACTCGGATGGTAATCTTGGGCATTGCATTTTATCAAATCACCTCATTCTTTAGGGAACACGTGTGGAACACAAATGCAAACAAGCCTGAATGGTCCCCAGGACTATATACAACTGAAAACTCACACCCCAGAAGTGACTCGAACCCATACTGCCAGGAGCAACGCAACTGGTATGTACAGGGACGCCTTAATCCGCTTGACCATCACGACCGGACATAAGGAAGTGATAGCCGAAGCTATTTGAACCACTTCCCCGCCGGCACTCGGATGGTAATCTTGGGCATAGCATTTTATCAAATCACCTCATTCTTTGAGGCACACGTGAGGAACACAAATGCAAACAAGCCTGAATGGTCCCCAGGACTATATACAACTGAAAACTCACACCCCAGAAGTGACTTGAACCTATACTGCCAGGAGCAACGCAACTGGTATGTACAGGGATGCCTTAATCCGCTTGACCATCACGTCCGGACATAAGGAAGTGATAGCTGAAGCTATTTGAACCACTTCCCCGCCGGCACTCGGATGGTAATCTTGGGCATAGCATTTTATCAAATCACCTCATTCTTTGGGGCACACGTGAGGAACACAAATGCAAACAAGCCTGAATGGTCCCCAGGTCTATATACAACTGAAAACTCACACCCCAGAAGTGATTCGAACCCATACTGCCAGGAGCAACGCAACTGGTATGTACAGGGACGCCTTAATCCGCTTGACCATCACGACCGGACATAAGGAAGTGATAGCCGAAGCTATTTGAACCACTTCCCCGCTGGCACTCGGATAGTAATCTTGGGCATAGCATTTTATCAAATCACCTCATTCTTTGGGGCATACGTGAGGAACACAAATGCAACAAGCCTGAATGGTCCCCAGGACTATATACAACTGAAAACTCACACCCCAGAAGTGACTCGATCCCATACTGCCAGGAGCAACGCAACTGTTATGTACAGGGACGCCTTATTCCGCTTGACCATCACGACCGGACATAAGGAAGTGATAGCCGAAGCTATTTGAACCACTTCCCCGCCGGCACTCGGATGGTAATCTTGGGCATTGCATTTTATCAAATCACCTCATTCTTTGGGGCACACGTGAGGAACGCAAATGCAAACAAGCCTGAATGGTCCCCAGGACTATATACAACTGAAAACTCACACCCCAGAAGTGACTCGAACCTATACTGCCAGGAGCAACGCAACTGGTATGTACAGGGACGCCTTAATCCGCTTGACCATCACGACCGGACATAAGGAAGTGATAGCCAATGCTATTTGAACCACTTCCCCGCCGGTACTCGGATGGTAATCTTGGGCATAGCATTTTATCAAATCACCTCATTCTTTGCGGCACAAGTGAGGAACACAAATGCAAACAAGCCTGAATGGTCCCCAGGACTATATACAACTGAAAACTCACACCCCAGAAGTGACTCGAACCCATACTGCCAGGAGCAATGCAACTGGTATGTACAGGGACGCCTTAATCCGCTTGACCATCACGACCGGACATAAGGAAGTGATAGCCGAAGCTATTTGAACCACTTCCCCGCCGGCACTCGGATGGTAATCTTGGGCATTGCATTTTATCAAATCACCTCATTCTTTAGGGAACACGTGAGGAACACAAATGCAAACAAGCCTGAATGGTCCCCAGGACTATATACAACTGAAAACTCACACCCCAGAAGTGACTCGAACCCATACTGCCAGGAGCAACGCAACTGGTATGTACAGGGATGCCTTAATCCACTTGACAATCACGACCGGACATAAGAAAGTGATAGCCGAAGCTATTTGAACCACTTCCCTGCCGGCACTCGGATGGTAATCTTGGGCATAACATTTTATCAAATCACCTCATTCTTTGGGGCACACGTGAGGAACTCAAATGCAAACAAGCCTGAATGGTCCCCAGGACTATATACAACTGAAAACTCACACCCCAGAAGTGACTCGAACCCATACTGCCAGGAGCAATGCAACTGGTATGTACAGGGACGCCTTAATCCGCTTGACCATCACGACCGGACATAAGGAAGTGATAGCCGAAGCTATTTGAACCACTTCCCCGCCGGCACTCGGATGGTAATCTTGGGCATTGCATTTTATCAAATCACCTCATTCTTTGGGGCACACGTGAGGAACACAAATGCAAACAAGCCTGAATGGTCCCCAGGACTATATACAACTGAAAACTCACACCCCAGAAGTGACTCGAACCTATACTGCCAGGAGCAACGCAACTGGTATGTACAGGGATGCCTTAATCCACTTGACAATCACGACCGGACATAAGAAAGTGATAGCCGAAGCTATTTGAACCACTTCCCCGCCGGCACTCGGATGGTAATCTTGGGCATAACATTTTATCAAATCACCTCATTCTTTGGGGCACACGTGAGGAACTCAAATGCAAACAAGCCTGAATGGTCCCCAGGACTATATACAACTGAAAACTCACACCCCAGAAGTGACTCGAACCCATACTGCCAGGAGCAATGCAACTGGTATGTACAGGGACGCCTTAATCCGCTTGACCATCACGACCGCACATAAGGAAGTGATAGCCGAAGCTATTTGAACCACTTCCCCGCCGGCACTCGGATGGTAATCTTGGGCATAACATTTTATCAAATCACCTCATTCTTTGGGGCACACGTGAGGAACTCAAATGCAAACAAGCCTGAATGGTCCCCAGGACTATACACAACTGAAAACTCACACCCCAGAAGTGACTCGAACCCATACTGCCAGGAGCAATGCAACTGGTATGTACAGGGACGCCTTAATCCGCTTGACCATCACGACCGGACATAAGGAAGTGATAGCCGAAGCTATTTGAACCACTTCCCCGCCGGCACTCGGATGGTAATCTTGGGCATTGCATTTTATCAAATCACCTCATTCTTTAGGGAACACATGAGGAACACAAATGCAAACAAGCCTGAATGGTCCCCAGGACTATATACAACTGAAAACTCATACCCCAGAAGTGACTCGAACCCGTACTGCCAGGAGCAACGCAACTGGTATGTACAGGGACGCCTTAATCCGCTTGACCATCACGACCGCACATAAGGAAGTGATAGCCGAAGCTATTTGAACCACTTCCCCGCCGGCTCTCGGATGGTAATCTTGGGCATAGCATTTTATCAAATCACCTCATTCTTTGGGGCACACGTGAGGAACACAAATGCAAACAAGCCTGAATGGTCCCCAGGACTATATACAACTGAAAACTCACACCCCAGAAGTGACTCGAACCCATACTGCCAGGAGCAACGCAACTGGTATGTACAGGGACGCCTTAATCCGCTTGACCATCACGACCGGACATAAGGAAGTGATAGCCGAAGCTATTTGAACCACTTCCCCGCCGGCACTCGGATGGTAATCTTGGGCATTGCATTTTATCAAATCACCTCATTCTTTAGGGAACACGTGTGGAACACAAATGCAAACAAGCCTGAATGGTCCCCAGGACTATATACAACTGAAAACTCACACCCCAGAAGTGACTCGAACCCATACTGCCAGGAGCAACGCAACTGGTATGTACAGGGACGCCTTAATCCGCTTGACCATCACGACCGGACATAAGGAAGTGATAGCCGAAGCTATTTGAACCACTTCCCCGCCGGCACTCGGATGGTAATCTTGGGCATTGCATTTTATCAAATCACCTCATTCTTTGGGGCACACGTGAGGAACACAAATGCAAACAAGCCTGAATGGTCCCCAGGACTATATACAACTGAAAACTCACACCCCAGAAGTGACTCGAACCTATACTGCCAGGAGCAACGCAACTGGTATGTACAGGGACGCCTTAATCCGCTTGACCATCACGACCGGACATAAGGAAGTGATAGCCAAAGCTATTTGAACCACTTCCCCGCCGGCACTCGGATGGTAATCTTGGGCATAGCATTTTATCAAATCAGCTCATTCTTTGCGGCACAAGTGAGGAACACAAATGCAAACAAGCCTGAATGGTCCCCAGGACAATATACAACTGAAAACTCACACCCCAGAAGTGACTCGAACCCATACTGCCAGGAGCAATGCAACTGGTATGTACAGGGACGCCTTAATCCGCTTGACCATCACGACCGGACATAAGGAAGTGATAGCCGAAGCTATTTGAACCACTTCCCCGCCGGCACTCGGATGGTAATCTTGGGCATTGCATTTTATCAAATCACCTCATTCTTTAGGGAACACGTGAGGAACACAAATGCAAACAAGCCTGAATGTTCCCCAGGACTATATACAACTGAAAACTCACACCCCAGAAGTGACTCGAACCCATACTGCCAGGAGCAACTAAACTGGTATGTACAGGGACGCCTTAATCCGCTTGACCATCACGACCGAACATAAGGAAGTGATAGCTGAAGCTATTTGAACCACTTCCCCGCCGGCACTCGGATGGTAATCTTGGGCATAGCATTTTATCAAATCACTTCATTCTTTAGGGAACACGTGAGGAACACAAATGCAAACAAGCCTGAATGGTCCCAAGGACTATATACAACTGAAAACTCACACCCCAGAAGTGACTCGAACCCATACTGCCAGGAGCAACGCAACTGGTATGTACAGGGACGCCTTAATCCGCTTGACCATCACGACCGGACATAAGGAAGTGATAGCTGAAGCTATTTGAACCACTTCCCCGCCGGCACTCGGATGGTAATCTTGGGCATAGCATTTTATCAAATCACCTCATTCTTTGGGGCACACGTGAGGAACACAAATGCAAACAAGCCTGAATGGTCCCCAGGTCTATATACAACTGAAAACTCACACCCCAGAAGTGATTCGAACCCATACTGCCAGGAGCAACGCAACTGGTATGTACAGGGACGCCTTAATCCGCTTGACCATCACGACCGGACATAAGGAAGTGATAGCCGAAGCTATTTGAACCACTTCCCCGCTGGCACTCGGATAGTAATCTTGGGCATAGCATTTTATCAAATCACCTCATTCTTTGGGGCACACGTGAGGAACACAAATGCAACAAGCCTGAATGGTCCCCAGGACTATATACAACTGAAAACTCACACCCCAGAAGTGACTCGAACCCATACTGCCAGGAGCAACGCAACTGTTATGTACAGGGACGCCTTATTCCGCTTGACCATCACGACCGGACATAAGGAAGTGATAGCCGAAGCTATTTGAACCACTTCCCCGCCGGCACTCGGATGGTAATCTTGGGCATTGCATTTTATCAAATCACCTCATTCTTTGGGGCACACGTGAGGAACACAAATGCAAACAAGCCTGAATGGTCCCCAGGACTATATACAACTGAAAACTCACACCCCAGAAGTGACTCGAACCTATACTGTCAGGAGCAACGCAACTGGTATGTACAGGGACGCCTTAATCCGCTTGACCATCACGACCGGACATAAGGAAGTGATAGCCAAAGCTATTTGAACCACTTCCCCGCCGGCACTCGGATGGTAATCTTGGGCATAGCATTTTATCAAATCACCTCATTCTTTGCGGCACAAGTGAGGAACACAAATGCAAACAAGCCTGAATGGTCCCCAGGACTATATACAACTGAAAACTCACACCCCAGAAGTGACTCGAACCCATACTGCCAGGAGCAATGCAACTGGTATGTACAGGGACGCCTTAATCCGCTTGACCATCACGACCGGACATAAGGAAGTGATAGCCGAAGCTATTTGAACCACTTCCCCGCCGGCACTCGGATGGTAATCTTGGGCATTGCATTTTATCAAATCACCTCATTCTTTAGGGAACACATGAGGAACACAAATGCAAACAAGCCTGAATGGTCCCCAGGACTATATACAACTGAAAACTCATACCCCAGAAGTGACTCGAACCCGTACTGCCAGGAGCAACGCAACTGGTATGTACAGGGACGCCTTAATCCGCTTGACCATCACGACCGCACATAAGGAAGTGATAGCCGAAGCTATTTGAACCACTTCCCCGCCGGCTCTCGGATGGTAATCTTGGGCATAGCATTTTATCAAATCACCTCATTCTTTGGGGCACACGTGAGGAACACAAATGCAAACAAGCCTGAATGGTCCCCAGGACTATATACAACTGAAAACTCACACCCCAGAAGTGACTCGAACCCATACTGCCAGGAGCAACGCAACTGGTATGTACAGGGACGCCTTAATCCGCTTGACCATCACGACCGGACATAAGGAAGTGATAGCCGAAGCTATTTGAACCACTTCCCCGCCGGCACTCGGATGGTAATCTTGGGCATTGCATTTTATCAAATCACCTCATTCTTTAGGGAACACGTGTGGAACACAAATGCAAACAAGCCTGAATGGTCCCCAGGACTATATACAACTGAAAACTCACACCCCAGAAGTGACTCGAACCCATACTGCCAGGAGCAACGCAACTGGTATGTACAGGGACGCCTTAATCCGCTTGACCATCACGACCGGACATAAGGAAGTGATAGCCGAAGCTATTTGAACCACTTCCCCGCCGGCACTCGGATGGTAATCTTGGGCATTGCATTTTATCAAATCACCTCATTCTTTGGGGCACACGTGAGGAACACAAATGCAAACAAGCCTGAATGGTCCCCAGGACTATATACAACTGAAAACTCACACCCCAGAAGTGACTCGAACCTATACTGCCAGGAGCAACGCAACTGGTATGTACAGGGACGCCTTAATCCGCTTGACCATCACGACCGGACATAAGGAAGTGATAGCCAAAGCTATTTGAACCACTTCCCCGCCGGCACTCGGATGGTAATCTTGGGCATAGCATTTTATCAAATCACCTCATTCTTTGCGGCACAAGTGAGGAACACAAATGCAAACAAGCCTGAATGGTCCCCAGGACTATATACAACTGAAAACTCACACCCCAGAAGTGACTCGAACCCATACTGCCAGGAGCAATGCAACTGGTATGTACAGGGACGCCTTAATCCGCTTGACCATCACGACCGGACATAAGGAAGTGATAGCCGAAGCTATTTGAACCACTTCCCCGCCGGCACTCGGATGGTAATCTTGGGCATTGCATTTTATCAAATCACCTCATTCTTTAGGGAACACATGAGGAACACAAATGCAAACAAGCCTGAATGTTCCCCAGGACTATATACAACTGAAAACTCACACCCCAGAAGTGACTCGAACCCATACTGCCAGGAGCAACTAAACTGGTATGTACAGGGACGCCTTAATCCGCTTGACCATCACGACCGAACATAAGGAAGTGATAGCTGAAGCTATTTGAACCACTTCCCCGCCGGCACTCGGATGGTAATCTTGGGCATAGCATTTTATCAAATCACTTCATTCTTTAGGGAACACGTGAGGAACACAAATGCAAACAAGCCTGAATGGTCCCAAGGACTATATACAACTGAAAACTCACACCCCAGAAGTGACTCGAACCCATACTGCCAGGAGCAACGCAACTGGTATGTACAGGGACGCCTTAATCCGCTTGACCATCACGACCGGACATAAGGAAGTGATAGCTGAAGCTATTTGAACCACTTCCCCGCCGGCACTCGGATGGTAATCTTGGGCATAGCATTTTATCAAATCACCTCATTCTTTGGGGCACACGTGAGGAACACAAATGCAAACAAGCCTGAATGGTCCCCAGGTCTATATACAACTGAAAACTCACACCCCAGAAGTGATTCGAACCCATACTGCCAGGAGCAACGCAACTGGTATGTACAGGGACGCCTTAATCCGCTTGACCATCACGACCGGACATAAGGAAGTGATAGCCGAAGCTATTTGAACCACTTCCCCGCTGGCACTCGGATAGTAATCTTGGGCATAGCATTTTATCAAATCACCTCATTCTTTGGGGCACACGTGAGGAACACAAATGCAACAAGCCTGAATGGTCCCCAGGACTATATACAACTGAAAACTCACACCCCAGAAGTGACTCGAACCCATACTGCCAGGAGCAACGCAACTGTTATGTACAGGGACGCCTTATTCCGCTTGACCATCACGACCGGACATAAGGAAGTGATAGCCGAAGCTATTTGAACCACTTCCCCGCCGGCACTCGGATGGTAATCTTGGGCATTGCATTTTATCAAATCACCTCATTCTTTGGGGCACACGTGAGGAACACAAATGCAAACAAGCCTGAATGGTCCCCAGGACTATATACAACTGAAAACTCACACCCCAGAAGTGACTCGAACCTATACTGTCAGGAGCAACGCAACTGGTATGTACAGGGACGCCTTAATCCGCTTGACCATCACGACCGGACATAAGGAAGTGATAGCCAAAGCTATTTGAACCACTTCCCCGCCGGCACTCGGATGGTAATCTTGGGCATAGCATTTTATCAAATCACCTCATTCTTTGCGGCACAAGTGAGGAACACAAATGCAAACAAGCCTGAATGGTCCCCAGGACTATATACAACTGAAAACTCACACCCCAGAAGTGACTCGAACCCATACTGCCAGGAGCAATGCAACTGGTATGTACAGGGACGCCTTAATCCGCTTGACCATCACGACCGGACATAAGGAAGTGATAGCCGAAGCTATTTGAACCACTTCCCCGCCGGCACTCGGATGGTAATCTTGGGCATTGCATTTTATCAAATCACCTCATTCTTTAGGGAACACGTGAGGAACACAAATGCAAACAAGCCTGAATGGTCCCCAGGACTATATACAACTGAAAACTCACACCCCAGAAGTGACTCGAACCCATACTGCCAGGAGCAACTAAACTGGTATGTACAGGGACGCCTTAATCCGCTTGACCATCACGACCGAACATAAGGAAGTGATAGCTGAAGCTATTTGAACCACTTCCCCGCCGGCACTCGGATGGTAATCTTGGGCATAGCATTTTATCAAATCACTTCATTCTTTAGGGAACACGTGAGGAACACAAATGCAAACAAGCCTGAATGGTCCCAAGGACTATATACAACTGAAAACTCACACCCCAGAAGTGACTCGAACCCATACTGCCAGGAGCTACGCAACTGGTATGTACAGGGACGCCTTAATCCGCTTGACCATCACGACCGGACATAAGGAAGTGATAGCCGAAGCTATTTGAACCACTTCCCCGCCGGCAATCGGATGGTAATCTTGGGCATAGCATTTTATCAAATCACCTCATTCTTTGGGGCACACGTGAGGAACACAAATGCAAACAAGCCTGAATGGTCCCCAGGTCTATATACAACTGAAAACTCACACCCCAGAAGTGACTCGAACCCATACTGCCAGGAGCAACGCAACTGGTATGTACAGGGACGCCTTAATCCGCTTGACCATCACGACCGGACATAAGGAAGTGATAGGCGAAGCTATTTGAACCATTTCCCCGCCGGCACTCGGATGGTAATCTTGGGCATAGCATTTTATCAAGTCACCTCATTCTTTGGGGCACACGTGAGGAACACAAATGCAAACAAGCCTAAATGGTCCCCAGGACTATATACAACTGAAAACTCACACCCCAGAAGTGACTCGAACCCATACTGCCAGGAACAACGCAACTGGTATGTACAGGGACTCCTTAATCCGCTTGACCATCACGACCGGATATAAGGAAGTGATAGCCGAAGCTATTTGAACCACTTCCTCGCCGGCACTCGGATGGTAATCTTGGGCATAGCATTTTATCAAATCACCTCATTCTTTGGGGCACACGTGAGGAACACAAATGCAAACAAGCCAGAATGGTCCCCAGGACTATATACAACTGAAAACTCACACCCCAGAAGTGACTCGAACCCATACTGCCAGGAGCAACGCAACTGGTATGTACAGGGACGCCTTAATCCGCTTGACCATCACGACCGGACATAAGGAAGTGATAGCCGAAGCTATTTGAACCACTTCCCCCGCCGGCACTCGGATGGTAATCTTGGGCATTGCATTTTATCAAATCACCTCATTCTTTAGGGAACACGTGAGGAACACAAATGCAAACCGGCCTGAATGGTCCCCAGGACTATATACAACTGAAAACTCACACCCCAGAAGTGACTCGAACCCATACTGCCAGGAGCAACGCAACTGGTATGTACAGGGACGCCTTAATCCGCTTGACCATCACGACCGGACATAAGGAAGTGATAGCCGAAGCTATTTGAACCACTTCCCTGCCGGCACTCGGATGGTAATCTTGGGCATAGCATTTTATCAAATCACCTCATTCTTTGGGGCACACGTGAGGAACACAAATGCAAACAAGCCTGAATGGTCCCCAGGACTATATACAACTGAAAACTCACACCCCAGAAGTGACTCGAACCCATACTGCCAGGAGCAACGCAACTGGTATGTACAGGGACGCCTTAATCCGCTTGACCATCACGACCGAACATAAGGAAGTGATTGCTGAAGCTATTTGAACCACTTCCCCGCCGGCACTCGGATGGTAATCTTGGGCATAGCATTTTATCAAATCACTTCATTCTTTAGGGAACACGTGAGGAACACAAATGCAAACAAGCCTGAATGGTCCCCTTGACTATATACAACTGAAAACTCACACCCCAGAAGTGACTCGAACCCATACTGCCAGGAGCAACGCAACTGGTATGTACAGGGACGCCTTAATCCGCTTGACCATCACGACCGGACATAAGGAAGTGATAGGCGAAGCTATTTGAACCATTTCCCCGCCGGCACTCGGATGGTAATCTTGGGCATAGCATTTTATCAAATCACCTCATTCTTTGGGGCACACGTGAGGAACACAAATGCAAACAAGCCTAAATGGTCCCCAGGACTATATACAACTGAAAACTCACACCCCAGAAGTGACTCGAACCCATACTGCCAGGAACAACGCAACTGGTATGTACAGGGACGCCTTAATCCGCTTGACCATCACGACCGGATATAAGGAAGTGATAGCCGAAGCTATTTGAACCACTTCCTCGCCGGCACTCGGATGGTAATCTTGGGCATAGCATTTTATCAAATCACCTCATTCTTTGGGGCACACGTGAGGAACACAAATGCAAACAAGCCAGAATGGTCCCCAGGACTATATACAACTGAAAACTCACACCCCAGAAGTGACTCGAACCCATACTGCCAGGAGCAACGCAACTGGTATGTACAGGGACGCCTTAATCCGCTTGACCATCACGACCGGACATAAGGAAGTGATAGCCGAAGCTATTTGAACCACTTCCCCCGCCGGCACTCGGATGGTAATCTTGGGCATTGCATTTTATCAAATCACCTCATTCTTTAGGGAACACGTGAGGAACACAAATGCAAACCGGCCTGAATGGTCCCCAGGACTATATACAACTGAAAACTCACACCCCAGAAGTGACTCGAACCCATACTGCCAGGAGCAACGCAACTGGTATGTACAGGGACGCCTTAATCCGCTTGACCATCACGACCGGACATAAGGATGTGATAGCCGAAGCTATTTGAACCACTTCCCCGCCGGCACTCGGATGGTAATCTTGGGCATAGCATTATATCAAATCACCTCATTCTTTGGGGCACACGTGAGGAACACAAATGCAAACAAGCCTGAATGGTCCCCTTGACTATATACAACTGAAAACTCACACCCCAGAAGTGACTCAAAGCCATACTGTCAGGAGCAACGCAACTGGTATGTACAGGGACGCCTTAATCCGCTTGACCATCACGACCGGACATAAGGAAGTGATAGCCAAAGCTATTTGAACCACTTCCCCGCCGGCACTCGGATGGTAATCTTGGGCATAGCATTTTATCAAATCACCTCATTCTTTGCGGCACAAGTGAGGAACACAAATGCAAACAAGCCTGAATGGTCCCCAGGACTATATACAACTGAAAACTCACACCCCAGAAGTGACTCGAACCCATACTGCCAGGAGCAATGCAACTGGTATGTACAGGGACGCCTTAATCCGCTTGACCATCACGACCGGACATAAGGAAGTGATAGCCGAAGCTATTTGAACCACTTCCCCGCCGGCACTCGGATGGTAATCTTGGGCATTGCATTTTATCAAATCACCTCATTCTTTAGGGAACACGTGAGGAACACAAATGCAAACAAGCCTGAATGGTCCCCAGGACTATATACAACTGAAAACTCACACCCCAGAAGTGACTCGAACCCATACTGCCAGGAGCAACTAAACTGGTATGTACAGGGACGCCTTAATCCGCTTGACCATCACGACCGAACATAAGGAAGTGATAGCTGAAGCTATTTGAACCACTTCCCCGCCGGCACTCGGATGGTAATCTTGGGCATAGCATTTTATCAAATCACTTCATTCTTTAGGGAACACGTGAGGAACACAAATGCAAACAAGCCTGAATGGTACCAAGGACTATATACAACTGAAAACTCACACCCCAGAAGTGACTCGAACCCATACTGCCAGGAGCAACGCAACTGGTATGTACAGGGACGCCTTAATCCGCTTGACCATCACGACCGGACATAAGGAAGTGATAGCCGAAGCTATTTGAACCACTTCCCCGCCGGCAATCGGATGGTAATCTTGGGCATAGCATTTTATCAAATCACCTCATTCTTTGGGGCACACGTGAGGAACACAAATGCAAACAAGCCTGAATGGTCCCCAGGTCTATATACAACTGAAAACTCACACCCCAGAAGTGACTCGAACCCATACTGCCAGGAGCAACGCAACTGGTATGTACAGGGACGCCTTAATCCGCTTGACCATCACGACCGGACATAAGGAAGTGATAGGCGAAGCTATTTGAACCATTTCCCCGCCGGCACTCGGATGGTAATCTTGGGCATAGCATTTTATCAAATCACCTCATTCTTTGGGGCACACGTGAGGAACACAAATGCAAACAAGCCTAAATGGTCCCCAGGACTATATACAACTGAAAACTCACACCCCAGAAGTGACTCGAACCCATACTGCCAGGAACAACGCAACTGGTATGTACAGGGACTCCTTAATCCGCTTGACCATCACGACCGGATATAAGGAAGTGATAGCCGAAGCTATTTGAACCACTTCCTCGCCGGCACTCGGATGGTAATCTTGGGCATAGCATTTTATCAAATCACCTCATTCTTTGGGGCACACGTGAGGAACACAAATGCAAACAAGCCAGAATGGTCCCCAGGACTATATACAACTGAAAACTCACACCCCAGAAGTGACTCGAACCCATACTGCCAGGAGCAACGCAACTGGTATGTACAGGGACGCCTTAATCCGCTTGACCATCACGACCGGACATAAGGAAGTGATAGCCGAAGCTATTTGAACCACTTCCCCCGCCGGCACTCGGATGGTAATCTTGGGCATTGCATTTTATCAAATCACCTCATTCTTTAGGGAACACGTGAGGAACACAAATGCAAACCGGCCTGAATGGTCCCCAGGACTATATACAACTGAAAACTCACACCCCAGAAGTGACTCGAACCCATACTGCCAGGAGCAACGCAACTGGTATGTACAGGGACGCCTTAATCCGCTTGACCATCACGACCGGACATAAGGAAGTGATAGCCGAAGCTATTTGAACCACTTCCCTGCCGGCACTCGGATGGTAATCTTGGGCATAGCATTTTATCAAATCACCTCATTCTTTGGGGCACACGTGAGGAACACAAATGCAAACAAGCCTGAATGGTCCCCAGGACTATATACAACAGAAAACTCACACCCCAGAAGTGACTCGAACCCATACTGCCAGGAGCAACGCAACTGGTATGTACAGGGACGCCTTAATCCGCTTGACCATCACGACCGAACATAAGGAAGTGATTGCTGAAGCTATTTGAACCACTTCCCCGCCGGCACTCGGATGGTAATCTTGGGCATAGCATTTTATCAAATCACTTCATTCTTTAGGGAACACGTGAGGAACACAAATGCAAACAAGCCTGAATGGTCCCAAGGACTATATACAACTGAAAACTCACACCCCAGAAGTGACTCGAACCCATACTGCCAGGAGCAACGCAACTGGTATGTACAGGGACGCCTTAATCCGCTTGACCATCACGACCGGACATAAGGAAGTGATAGGCGAAGCTATTTGAACCATTTCCCCGCCGGCACTCGGATGGTAATCTTGGGCATAGCATTTTATCAAATCACCTCATTCTTTGGGGCACACGTGAGGAACACAAATGCAAACAAGCCTAAATGGTCCCCAGGACTATATACAACTGAAAACTCACACCCCAGAAGTGACTCGAACCCATACTGCCAGGAACAACGCAACTGGTATGTACAGGGACGCCTTAATCCGCTTGACCATCACGACCGGATATAAGGAAGTGATAGCCGAAGCTATTTGAACCACTTCCTCGCCGGCACTCGGATGGTAATCTTGGGCATAGCATTTTATCAAATCACCTCATTCTTTGGGGCACACGTGAGGAACACAAATGCAAACAAGCCAGAATGGTCCCCAGGACTATATACAACTGAAAACTCACACCCCAGAAGTGACTCGAACCCATACTGCCAGGAGCAACGCAACTGGTATGTACAGGGACGCCTTAATCCGCTTGACCATCACGACCGGACATAAGGAAGTGATAGCCGAAGCTATTTGAACCACTTCCCCCGCCGGCACTCGGATGGTAATCTTGGGCATTGCATTTTATCAAATCACCTCATTCTTTAGGGAACACGTGAGGAACACAAATGCAAACCGGCCTGAATGGTCCCCAGGACTATATACAACTGAAAACTCACACCCCAGAAGTGACTCGAACCCATACTGCCAGGAGCAACGCAACTGGTATGTACAGGGACGCCTTAATCCGCTTGACCATCACGACCGGACATAAGGATGTGATAGCCGAAGCTATTTGAACCACTTCCCCGCCGGCACTCGGATGGTAATCTTGGGCATAGCATTATATCAAATCACCTCATTCTTTGGGGCACACGTGAGGAACACAAATGCAAACAAGCCTGAATGGTCCCCTTGACTATATACAACTGAAAACTCACACCCCAGAAGTGACTCAAAGCCATACTGCCAGGAGCAACGCAACTGGTATGTACAGGGACGCCTTCATCCGCTTGACCATCACGATCGGACATAAGGAAGTGATAGCTGAAGCTATTTGAACCACTTCCCCGCCGGCACTCGGATGGTAATCTTGGGCATAGCATTTTATCAAATCACCTCATTCTTTGGGGCACACGTGAGGAACACAAATGCAAACAATCCTGAATGGTCCCCACGACTATATACAACTGAAAACTCACACCCCAGAAGTGACTCAAACCCATACTGCCAGGAGCAACGCAATTGGTATGTACAGGGACGCCTAAATCCGCTTGACCATCACGACCGGACATAAGGAAGTGATAGCCGAAGCAATTTGAACCACTTCCCCGCCGGCACTCGGATGGTTATCTTGGGCATAGCATTTTATCAAATCACCTAATTCTTTGGGGCACACGTGAGGAACACAAATGCAAACAAGCCTGAATGGTCCCCAGGACTATATACAACTGAAAACTCACACCCCAGAAGTGACTCGAACCCATACTGCCAGGAGCAACGCAACTGGTATGTACAGGGACGCCTTAATCCGCTTGACCATCACGACCGGACATAAGGAAGTGATAGCCGAAGCTATTTGAACCACTTCCCCGCCGGCACTCGGATGGTAATCTTGGGCATAGCATTATATCAAATCACCTCATTCTTTGGGGCACACGTGAGGAACACAAATGCAAACAAGCCTGAATGGTCCCCAGGACTATATACAACTGAAAACTCCCACCCCAGAAGTGACTCAAAGCCATACTGCCAGGAGCAACGCAACTGGTATGTACAGGGACGCCTTCATCCGCTTGACAATCACGACCGGACATAAGGAAGTGATAGCCGAAGCTATTTGAACCACTTCCCCGCCGGCACTCGGATGGTAATCTTGGGCATAGCATTTTATCAAATCACCTCATTCTTTGGGGCACACGTGAGGAACACAAATGCAAACAAGCCTGAATGGTCCCCAGGACTATATACAACTGAAAACTCACACCCCAGAAGTGACTCGAACCCATACTGCCAGGAGCAACGCAATTGGTATGTACAGGGACGCCTTAATCCGCTTGACCATCACGACCGGACACAAGGAAGTGATAGCCGAAGCTATTTGAACCACTTCTCCGCCGGCACTCGGATGGTAATCTTGGGCATAGCATTTTATCAAATCACCTCATTCTTTGGGGCAAACGTGAGGAACACAAATG
Source organism: Procambarus clarkii (assembly GCF_040958095.1). NCBI lineage: Eukaryota > Metazoa > Arthropoda > Malacostraca > Decapoda > Cambaridae > Procambarus > Procambarus clarkii. The sequence goes on along the minus strand of NC_091231.1, from coordinate 19,434,289 downwards.
CAAACAAGCCTGAATGGTCCCCAGGACTATATACAACTGAAAACTCACACCCCAGAAGTGACTCGAACCCATACTGCCAGGAGCAACGCAACTGGTATGTACAGGGACGCCTTAATCCGCTTGACCATCACGACCAGACATAAGGAAGTAATAGCCGAAGCTATTTGAACCACTTCCCCGCCGGCACTCGGATGGTAATCTTGGGCATTGCATTTTATCAAATCACCTCATTCTTTGGGGCACACGTGAGGAACACAAATGCAAACAAGCCTGAATGGTCCCCAGGACTATATACAACTGAAAACTCACACCCCAGAAGTGACTCGAACCCATACTGCCAGGAGCAACGCAACTGGTATGTACAGGGACGCCTTAATCCGCTTGACCATCACGACCGGACATAAGGAAGTGATAGCCGAAGCTATTTGAACCACTTCCCCGCCGGCACTCGGATGGTAATCTTGGGCATAGCATTTTATCAAATCACCTCATTCTTTGGGGCACACGTGAGGAACACAAATGCAAACAAGCCTGAATGGTCCCCAGGACTATATACAACTGAAAACTCACACCCCAGAAGTGACTCGAACCCATACTGCCAGGAGCAACGCAACTGGTATGTACAGGGACGCCTTAATCCGCTTGACCATCACGACCGGACATAAGGAAGTGATAGCCGAAGCTATTTGAACCACTTCCCCGCCGGCACTCGGATGGTAATCTTGGTCATTGCATTTTATCAAATCACCTCATTCTTTAGGGAACACGTGTGGAACACAAATGCAAACAAGCCTGAATGGTCCCCAGGACTATATACAATTGAAAACGAACACCCCAGAAGTGACTCGAACCCATACTGCCAGGAGCAACGCAACTGGTATGTACAGGGACGCCTTAATCCGCTTGACCATCACGACCGGACATAAGGAAGTGATAGCCGAAGCTATTTGAACCACTTCCCCGCCGGCACTCGGATGGTAATCTTGGGCATAGCATTATATCAAATCACCTCATTCTTTGGGGCACACGTGAGGAACACAAATGCAAACAAGCCTGAATGGTCCCCAGGACTATATACAACTGAAAACTCCCACCCCAGAAGTGACTCAAAGCCATACTGCCAGGAGCAACGCAACTGGTATGTACAGGGACGCCTTAATCCGCTTGACCATCACGACCAGACATAAGGAAGTAATAGCCGAAGCTATTTGAACCACTTCCCCGCCGGCACTCGGATGGTAATCTTGGGCATTGCATTTTATCAAATCACCTCATTCTTTGGGGCACACGTGAGGAACACAAATGCAAACAAGCCTGAATGGTCCCCAGGACTATATACAACTGAAAACTCACACCCCAGAAGTGACTCGAACCCATACTGCCAGGAGCAACGCAACTGGTATGTACAGGGACGCCTTAATCCGCTTGACCATCACGACCGGACATAAGGAAGTGATAGCCGAAGCTATTTGAACCACTTCCCCGCCGGCACTCGGATGGTAATCTTGGGCATAGCATTTTATCAAATCACCTCATTCTTTGGGGTACACGTGAGGAACACAAATGCAAACAAGCCTGAATGGTCCCCAGGACTATATACAACTGAAAACTCACACCCCAGAAGTGACTCGAACCCATACTGCCAGGAGCACGCAACTGGTATGTACAGGGACGCCTTAATCCGCTTGACCATCACGACCGGACATAAGGAAGTGATAGCCGAAGCTATTTGAACCACTTCCCCGCCGGCACTCGGATGGTAATCTTGGTCATTGCATTTTATCAAATCACCTCATTCTTTAGGGAACACGTGTGGAACACAAATGCAAACAAGCCTGAATGGTCCCCAGGACTATATACAATTGAAAACGAACACCCCAGAAGTGACTCGAACCCATACTGCCAGGAGCAACGCAACTGGTATGTACAGGGACGCCTTAATCCGCTTGACCATCACGACCGGACATAAGGAAGTGATAGCCGAAGCTATTTGAACCACTTCCCCGCCGGCACTCGGATGGTAATCTTGGGCATAGCATTATATCAAATCACCTCATTCTTTGGGGCACACGTGAGGAACACAAATGCAAACAAGCCTGAATGGTCCCCAGGACTATATACAACTGAAAACTCCCACCCCAGAAGTGACTCAAAGCCATACTGCCAGGAGCAACGCAACTGGTATGTACAGGGACGCCTTCATCCGCTTGACAATCACGACCGGACATAAGGAAGTGATAGCCGAAGCTATTTGAACCACTTCCCCGCCGGCACTCGGATGGTTATCTTGGGCATAGCATTTTATCAAATCACCTCATTCTTTGGGGCACACGTGAGGAACACAAATGCAAACAAGCCTGAATGGTCCCCAGGACTATATACAACTGAAAACTCACACCCCAGAAGTGACTCGAACCCATACTGCCAGGAGCAACGCAACTGGTATGTACAGGGACGCCTTAATCCGCTTGACCATCACGACCGGACACAAGGAAGTGATAGCCGAAGCTATTTGAACCACTTCTCCGCCGGCACTCGGATGGTAATCTTGGGCATAGCATTTTATCAAATCACCTCATTCTTTGCGGCACAAGTGAGGAACACAAATGCAAACAAGCCTGAATGGTCCCCAGGACTATATACAACTGAAAACTAACACCCCAGAAGTGACTCGAACCCATACTGCCAGGAGCAACGCAACTGGTATGTACAGGGACGCCTTAATCCGCTTGACCATCACGACCAGACATAAGGAAGTAATAGCCGAAGCTATTTGAACCACTTCCCCGCCGGCACTCGGATGGTAATCTTGGGCATAGCATTTTATCAAATCACCTCATTCTTTGGGGCAAACGTGAGGAACACAAATGCAAACAAGCCTGAATGGTCCCCAGGACTATATACAACTGAAAACTCACACCCCAGAAGTGACTCGAACCCATACTGCCAGGAGCAACGCAACTGGTATGTACAGGGACGCCTTAATCCGCTTGACCATCACGACCAGACATAAGGAAGTAATAGCCGAAGCTATTTGAACCACTTCCCCGCCGGCACTCGGATGGTAATCTTGGGCATTGCATTTTATCAAATCACCTCATTCTTTGGGGCACACGTGAGGAACACAAATGCAAACAAGCCTGAATGGTCCCCAGGACTCTATACAACTGAAAACTCACACCCCAGCAGTGACTCGAACCCATACTGCCAGGAGCAACGCAACTGGTATGTACAGGGACGCCTTAATCCGCTTGACCATCACGACCGGACATAAGGAAGTGATAGCCGAAGCTATTTGAACCACTTCCCCGCCGGCACTCGGATGGTAATCTTGGGCATAGCATTTTATCAAATCACCTCATTCTTTGGGGCACACGTGAGGAACACAAATGCAAACAAGCCTGAATGGTCCCCAGGACTATATACAACTGAAAACTCACACCCCAGAAGTGACTCGAACCCATACTGCCAGGAGCAACGCAACTGGTATGTACAGGGACGCCTTATTCCGCTTGACCATCACGACCGGACATAAGGAAGTGATAGCCGAAGCTATTTGAACCACTTCCCCGCCGGCACTCGGATGGTAATCTTGGTCATTGCATTTTATCAAATCACCTCATTCTTTAGGGAACACGTGTGGAACACAAATGCAAACAAGCCTGAATGGTCCCCAGGACTATATACAATTGAAAACGAACACCCCAGAAGTGACTCGAACCCATACTGCCAGGAGCAACGCAACTGGTATGTACAGGGACGCCTTAATCCGCTTGACCATCACGACCGGACATAAGGAAGTGATAGCCGAAGCTATTTGAACCACTTCCCCGCCGGCACTCGGATGGTAATCTTGGGCATAGCATTTTATCAAATCACCTCATTCTTTGGGGCACACGTGAGGAACACAAATGCAAACAAGCCTGAATGGTCCCCAGGACTATATACAACTGAAAACTCACACCCCAGAAGTGACTTGAACCTATACTGCCAGGAGCAACGCAACTGGTATGTACAGGGACGCCTTAATCCGCTTGACCATCACGTCCGGACATAAGGAAGTGATAGCCGAAGCTATTTGAACCACTTCCCCGCCGGCACTCGGATGGTAATCTTGGGCATAGCATTTTATCAAATCACCTCATTCTTTGGGGCACACGTGAGGAACACAAATGCAAACAAGCCTGAATGTTCCCCAGGTCTATATACAACTGAAAACTCACACTCCAGAAGTGATTCGAACCCATACTGCCAGGAGCAACGCAACTGGTATGTACAGGGACGCCTTAATCCGCTTGACCATCACGACCGGACATTAGGAAGTGATAGCCGAAGCTATTTGAACCACTTCCTCGCTGGCACTCGGATAGTAATCTTGGGCATAGCATTTTATCAAATCACCTCATTCTTTGGGGCACACGTGAGGAACACAAATGCAAACAAGCCTGAATGGTCCCCTTGACTATATACAACTGAAAACTCACACCCCAGAAGTGACTCAAAGCCATACTGCCAGGAGCAACGCAACTGGTATGTACAGGGACGCCTTCATCCGCTTGACCATCACGATCGGACATAAGGAAGTGATAGCTGAAGCTATTTGAACCACTTCCCCGCCGGCACTCGGATGGTAATCTTGGGCATAGCATTTTATCAAATCACCTCATTCTTTGGGGCACACGTGAGGAACACAAATGCAAACAATCCTGAATGGTCCCCACGACTATATACAACTGAAAACTCACACCCCAGAAGTGACTCAAACCCATACTGCCAGGAGCAACGCAATTGGTATGTACAGGGACGCCTAAATCCGCTTGACCATCACGACCGGACATAAGGAAGTGATAGCCGAAGCAATTTGAACCACTTCCCCGCCGGCACTCGGATGGTTATCTTGGGCATAGCATTTTATCAAATCACCTCATTCTTTGGGGCACACGTGAGGAACACAAATGCAAACAAGCCTGAATGGTCCCCAGGACTATATACAACTGAAAACTCACACCCCAGAAGTGACTCGAACCCATACTGCCAGGAGCAACGCAACTGGTATGTACAGGGACGCCTTAATCCGCTTGACCATCACGACCGGACATAAGGAAGTGATAGCCGAAGCTATTTGAACCACTTCCCCGCCGGCACTCGGATGGTAATCTTGGGCATAGCATTATATCAAATCACCTCATTCTTTGGGGCACACGTGAGGAACACAAATGCAAACAAGCCTGAATGGTCCCCAGGACTATATACAACTGAAAACTCACACCCCAGAAGTGACTCGAACCCATACTGCCAGGAGCAACGCAACTGGTATGTACAGGGACGCCTTAATCCGCTTGACCATCACGACCGGACACAAGGAAGTGATAGCCGAAGCTATTTGAACCACTTCTCCGCCGGCACTCGGATGGTAATCTTGGGCATAGCATTTTATCAAATCACCTCATTCTTTGCGGCACAAGTGAGGAACACAAATGCAAACAAGCCTGAATGGTCCCCAGGACTATATACAACTGAAAACTCACACCCCAGAAGTGACTCGAACCCATACTGCCAGGAGCAACGCAACTGGTATGTACAGGGACGCCTTAATCCGCTTGACCATCACGACCAGACATAAGGAAGTAATAGCCGAAGCTATTTGAACCACTTCCCCGCCGGCACTCGGATGGTAATCTTGGGCATAGCATTTTATCAAATCACCTCATTCTTTGGGGCACACGTGAGGAACACAAATGCAAACAAGCCTGAATGGTCCCCTTGACTATATACAACTGAAAACTCACACCCCAGAAGTGACTCAAAGCCATACTGCCAGGAGCAACGCAACTGGTATGTACAGGGACGCCTTCATCCGCTTGACCATCACGATCGGACATAAGGAAGTGATAGCTGAAGCTATTTGAACCACTTCCCCGCCGGCACTCGGATGGTAATCTTGGGCATAGCATTTTATCAAATCACCTCATTCTTTGGGGCACACGTGAGGAACACAAATGCAAACAATCCTGAATGGTCCCCACGACTATATACAACTGAAAACTCACACCCCAGAAGTGACTCAAACCCATACTGCCAGGAGCAACGCAATTGGTATGTACAGGGACGCCTAAATCCGCTTGACCATCACGACCGGACATAAGGAAGTGATAGCCGAAGCAATTTGAACCACTTCCCCGCCGGCACTCGGATGGTTATCTTGGGCATAGCATTTTATCAAATCACCTCATTCTTTGGGGCACACGTGAGGAACACAAATGCAAACAAGCCTGAATGGTCCCCAGGACTATATACAACTGAAAACTCACACCCCAGAAGTGACTCGAACCCATACTGCCAGGAGCAACGCAACTGGTATGTACAGGGACGCCTTAATCCGCTTGACCATCACGACCGGACATAAGGAAGTGATAGCCGAAGCTATTTGAACCACTTCCCCGCCGGCACTCGGATGGTAATCTTGGGCATAGCATTATATCAAATCACCTCATTCTTTGGGGCACACGTGAGGAACACAAATGCAAACAAGCCTGAATGGTCCCCAGGACTATATACAACTGAAAACTCACACCCCAGAAGTGACTCGAACCCATACTGCCAGGAGCAACGCAACTGGTATGTACAGGGACGCCTTAATCCGCTTGACCATCACGACCGGACACAAGGAAGTGATAGCCGAAGCTATTTGAACCACTTCTCCGCCGGCACTCGGATGGTAATCTTGGGCATAGCATTTTATCAAATCACCTCATTCTTTGCGGCACAAGTGAGGAACACAAATGCAAACAAGCCTGAATGGTCCCCAGGACTATATACAACTGAAAACTCACACCCCAGAAGTGACTCGAACCCATACTGCCAGGAGCAACGCAACTGGTATGTACAGGGACGCCTTAATCCGCTTGACCATCACGACCAGACATAAGGAAGTAATAGCCGAAGCTATTTGAACCACTTCCCCGCCGGCACTCGGATGGTAATCTTGGGCATAGCATTTTATCAAATCACCTCATTCTTTGGGGCAAACGCGAGGAACACAAATGCAAACAAGCCTGAATGGTCCCCAGGACTATATACAACTGAAAACTCACACCCCAGAAGTGACTCGAACCCATACTGCCAGGAGCAACGCAACTGGTATGTACAGGGACGCCTTAATCCGCTTGACCATCACGACCAGACATAAGGAAGTAATAGCCGAAGCTATTTGAACCACTTCCCCGCCGGCACTCGGATGGTAATCTTGGGCATTGCATTTTATCAAATCACCTCATTCTTTGGGGCACACGTGAGGAACACAAATGCAAACAAGCCTGAATGGTCCCCAGGACTATATACAACTGAAAACTCACACCCCAGAAGTGACTCGAACCCATACTGCCAGGAGCAACGCAACTGGTATGTACAGGGACGCCTTAATCCGCTTGACCATCACGACCGGACATAAGGAAGTGATAGCCGAAGCTATTTGAACCACTTCCCCGCCGGCACTCGGATGGTAATCTTGGGCATAGCATTTTATCAAATCACCTCATTCTTTGGGGCACACGTGAGGAACACAAATGCAAACAAGCCTGAATGGTCCCCAGGACTATATACAACTGAAAACTCACACCCCAGAAGTGACTCGAACCCATACTGCCAGGAGCAACGCAACTGGTATGTACAGGGACGCCTTAATCCGCTTGACCATCACGACCGGACATAAGGAAGTGATAGCCGAAGCTATTTGAACCACTTCCCCGCCGGCACTCGGATGGTAATCTTGGTCATTGCATTTTATCAAATCACCTCATTCTTTAGGGAACACATGTGGAACACAAATGCAAACAAGCCTGAATGGTCCCCAGGACTATATACAATTGAAAACGAACACCCCAGAAGTGACTCGAACCCATACTGCCAGGAGCAACGCAACTGGTATGTACAGGGACGCCTTAATCCGCTTGACCATCACGACCGGACATAAGGAAGTGATAGCCGAAGCTATTTGAACCACTTCCTCGCCGGCACTCGGATGGTAATCTTGGGCATAGCATTATATCAAATCACCTCATTCTTTGGGGCACACGTGAGGAACACAAATGCAAACAAGCCTGAATGGTCCCCAGGACTATATACAACTGAAAACTCCCACCCCAGAAGTGACTCAAAGCCATACTGCCAGGAGCAACGCAACTGGTATGTACAGGGACGCCTTCATCCGCTTGACAATCACGACCGGACATAAGGAAGTGATAGCCGAAGCTATTTGAACCACTTCCCCGCCGGCACTCGGATGGTAATCTTGGGCATAGCATTTTATCAAATCACCTCATTCTTTGGGGCACACGTGAGGAACACAAATGCAAACAAGCCTGAATGGTCCCCAGGACTATATACAACTGAAAACTCACACCCCAGAAGTGACTCGAACCCATACTGCCAGGAGCAACGCAACTGGTATGTACAGGGACGCCTTAATCCGCTTGACCATCACGACCGGACACAAGGAAGTGATAGCCGAAGCTATTTGAACCACTTCTCCGCCGGCACTCGGATGGTAATCTTGGGCATAGCATTTTATCAAATCACCTCATTCTTTGCGGCACAAGTGAGGAACACAAATGCAAACAAGCCTGAATGGTCCCCAGGACTATATACAACTGAAAACTCACACCCCAGAAGTGACTCGAACCCATACTGCCAGGAGCAACGCAACTGGTATGTACAGGGACGCCTTAATCCGCTTGACCATCACGACCGGACATAAGGAAGTGATAGCCGAAGCTATTTGAACCACTTCCCCGCCGGCACTCGGATGGTAATCTTGGGCATAGCATTTTATCAAATCACCTCATTCTTTGGGGCACACGTGAGGAACACAAATGCAAACAAGCCTGAATGGTCCCCAGGACTATATACAACTGAAAACTCACACCCCAGAAGTGACTCGAACCCATACTGCCAGGAGCAACGCAACTGGTATGTACAGGGACGCCTTAATCCGCTTGACCATCACGACCGGACATAAGGAAGTGATAGCCGAAGCTATTTGAACCACTTCCCCGCCGGCACTCGGATGGTAATCTTGGTCATTGCATTTTATCAAATCACCTCATTCTTTAGGAAACACGTGTGGAACACAAATGCAAACAAGCCTGAATGGTCCCCAGGACTATATACAATTGAAAACGAACACCCCAGAAGTGACTCGAACCCATACTGCCAGGAGCAACGCAACTGGTATGTACAGGGACGCCTTAATCCGCTTGACCATCACGACCGGACATAAGGAAGTGATAGCCGAAGCTATTTGAACCACTTCCTCGCCGGCACTCGGATGGTAATCTTGGGCATAGCATTATATCAAATCACCTCATTCTTTGGGGCACACGTGAGGAACACAAATGCAAACAAGCCTGAATGGTCCCCAGGACTATATACAACTGAAAACTCCCACCCCAGAAGTGACTCAAAGCCATACTGCCAGGAGCAACGCAACTGGTATGTACAGGGACGCCTTCATCCGCTTGACAATCACGACCGGACATAAGGAAGTGATAGCCGAAGCTATTTGAACCACTTCCCCGCCGGCACTCGGATGGTAATCTTGGGCATAGCATTTTATCAAATCACCTCATTCTTTGGGGCACACGTGAGGAACACAAATGCAAACAAGCCTGAATGGTCCCCAGGACTATATACAACTGAAAACTCACACCCCAGAAGTGACTCGAACCCATACTGCCAGGAGCAACGCAACTGGTATGTACAGGGACGCCTTAATCCGCTTGACCATCACGACCGGACACAAGGAAGTGATAGCCGAAGCTATTTGAACCACTTCTCCGCCGGCACTCGGATGGTAATCTTGGGCATAGCATTTTATCAAATCACCTCATTCTTTGCGGCACAAGTGAGGAACACAAATGCAAACAAGCCTGAATGGTCCCCAGGACTATATACAACTGAAAACTCACACCCCAGAAGTGACTCGAACCCATACTGCCAGGAGCAACGCAACTGGTATGTACAGGGACGCCTTAATCCGCTTGACCATCACGACCAGACATAAGGAAGTAATAGCCGAAGCTATTTGAACCACTTCCCCGCCGGCACTCGGATGGTAATCTTGGGCATAGCATTTTATCAAATCACCTCATTCTTTGGGGCAAACGTGAGGAACACAAATGCAAACAAGCCTGAATGGTCCCCAGGACTATATACAACTGAAAACTCACACCCCAGAAGTGACTCGAACCCATACTGCCAGGAGCAACGCAACTGGTATGTACAGGGACGCCTTAATCCGCTTGACCATCACGACCAGACATAAGGAAGTAATAGCCGAAGCTATTTGAACCACTTCCCCGCCGGCACTCGGATGGTAATCTTGGGCATTGCATTTTATCAAATCACCTCATTCTTTGGGGCACACGTGAGGAACACAAATGCAAACAAGCCTGAATGGTCCCCAGGACTCTATACAACTGAAAACTCACACCCCAGAAGTGGCTCGAACCCATACTGCCAGGAGCAACGCAACTGGTATGTACAGGGACGCCTTAATCCGCTTGACCATCACGACCGGACATAAGGAAGTGATAGCCGAAGCTATTTGAACCACTTCCCCGCCGGCACTCGGATGGTAATCTAGGGCATAGCATTTTATCAAATCACCTCATTCTTTGGGGCACATGTGAGGAACACAAATGCAAACAAGCCTGAATGGTCCCCAGGACTATATACAACTGAAAACTCACACCCCAGAAGTGACTCGAACCCATACTGCCAGGAGCAACGCAACTGGTATGTACAGGGACGCCTTAATCCGCTTGACCATCACGACCGGACATAAGGAAGTGATAGCCGAAGCTATTTGAACCACTTCCCCGCCGGCACTCGGATGGTAATCTTGGTCATTGCATTTTATCAAATCACCTCATTCTTTAGGGAACACGTGTGGAACACAAATGCAAACAAGCCTGAATGGTCCCCAGGACTATATACAATTGAAAACGAACACCCCAGAAGTGACTCGAACCCATACTGCCAGGAGCAACGCAACTGGTATGTACAGGGACGCCTTAATCCGCTTGACCATCACGACCGGACATAAGGAAGTGATAGCCGAAGCTATTTGAACCACTTCCCCGCCGGCACTCGGATGGTAATCTTGGGCATAGCATTTTATCAAATCACCTCATTCTTTGGGGCACACGTGAGGAACACAAATGCAAACAAGCCTGAATGGTCCCCAGGACTATATACAACTGAAAACTCACACCCCAGAAGTGACTTGAACCTATACTGCCAGGAGCAACGCAACTGGTATGTACAGGGACGCCTTAATCCGCTTGACCATCACGTCCGGACATAAGGAAGTGATAGCCGCAGCTATTTGAACCACTTCCCCGCCGGCACTCGGATGGTAATCTTGGGCATAGCATTTTATCAAATCACCTCATTCTTTGGGGCACACGTGAGGAACACAAATGCAAACAAGCCTGAATGGTCCCCAGGTCTATATACAACTGAAAACTCACACTCCAGAAGTGATTCGAACCCATACTGCCAGGAGCAACGCAACTGGTATGTACAGGGACGCCTTAATCCGCTTGACCATCACGACCGGACATTAGGAAGTGATAGCCGAAGCTATTTGAACCACTTCCTCGCTGGCACTCGGATAGTAATCTTGGGCATAGCATTTTATCAAATCACCTCATTCTTTGGGGCACACGTGAGGAACACAAATGCAAACAAGCCTGAATGGTCCCCTGGACTATATACAACTGAAAACTCACACCCCAGAAGTGACTCGAAAGCCATACTGCCAGGAGCAACGCAACTGGTATGTACAGGGACGCCTTCATCCGCTTGACCATCACGATCGGACATAAGGAAGTGATAGCTGAAGCTATTTGAACCACTTCCCCGCCGGCACTCGGATGGTAATCTTGGGCATAGCATTTTATCAAATCACCTCATTCTTTGGGGCACACGTGAGGAACACAAATGCAAACAATCCTGAATGGTCCCCACGGACTATATACAACTGAAAACTCACACCCCAGAAGTGACTCAAACCCATACTGCCAGGAGCAACGCAATTGGTATGTACAGGGACGCCTAAATCCGCTTGACCATCACGACCGGACATAAGGAAGTGATAGCCGAAGCAATTTGAACCACTTCCCCGCCGGCACTCGGATGGTTATCTTGGGCATAGCATTTTATCAAATCACCTCATTCTTTGGGGCACACGTGAGGAACACAAATGCAAACAAGCCTGAATGGTCCCCAGGACTATATACAACTGAAAACTCACACCCCAGAAGTGACTCGAACCCATACTGCCAGGAGCAACGCAACTGGTATGTACAGGGACGCCTTAATCCGCTTGACCATCACGACCGGACATAAGGAAGTGATAGCCGAAGCTATTTGAACCACTTCCCCGCCGGCACTCGGATGGTAATCTTGGGCATAGCATTATATCAAATCACCTCATTCTTTGGGGCACACGTGAGGAACACAAATGCAAACAAGCCTGAATGGTCCCCAGGACTATATACAACTGAAAACTCACACCCCAGAAGTGACTCGAACCCATACTGCCAGGAGCAACGCAACTGGTATGTACAGGGACGCCTTAATCCGCTTGACCATCACGACCGGACACAAGGAAGTGATAGCCGAAGCTATTTGAACCACTTCTCCGCCGGCACTCGGATGGTAATCTTGGGCATAGCATTTTATCAAATCACCTCATTCTTTGCGGCACAAGTGAGGAACACAAATGCAAACAAGCCTGAATGGTCCCCAGGACTATATACAACTGAAAACTCACACCCCAGAAGTGACTCGAACCCATACTGCCAGGAGCAACGCAACTGGTATGTACAGGGACGCCTTAATCCGCTTGACCATCACGACCAGACATAAGGAAGTAATAGCCGAAGCTATTTGAACCACTTCCCCGCCGGCACTCGGATGGTAATCTTGGGCATAGCATTTTATCAAATCACCTCATTCTTTGGGGCACACGTGAGGAACACAAATGCAAACAAGCCTGAATGGTCCCCTTGACTATATACAACTGAAAACTCACACCCCAGAAGTGACTCAAAGCCATACTGCCAGGAGCAACGCAACTGGTATGTACAGGGACGCCTTCATCCGCTTGACCATCACGATCGGACATAAGGAAGTGATAGCTGAAGCTATTTGAACCACTTCCCCGCCGGCACTCGGATGGTAATCTTGGGCATAGCATTTTATCAAATCACCTCATTCTTTGGGGCACACGTGAGGAACACAAATGCAAACAATCCTGAATGGTCCCCACGACTATATACAACTGAAAACTCACACCCCAGAAGTGACTCAAACCCATACTGCCAGGAGCAACGCAATTGGTATGTACAGGGACGCCTAAATCCGCTTGACCATCACGACCGGACATAAGGAAGTGATAGCCGAAGCAATTTGAACCACTTCCCCGCCGGCACTCGGATGGTTATCTTGGGCATAGCATTTTATCAAATCACCTCATTCTTTGGGGCACACGTGAGGAACACAAATGCAAACAAGCCTGAATGGTCCCCAGGACTATATACAACTGAAAACTCACACCCCAGAAGTGACTCGAACCCATACTGCCAGGAGCAACGCAACTGGTATGTACAGGGACGCCTTAATCCGCTTGACCATCACGACCGGACATAAGGAAGTGATAGCCGAAGCTATTTGAACCACTTCCCCGCCGGCACTCGGATGGTAATCTTGGGCATAGCATTATATCAAATCACCTCATTCTTTGGGGCACACGTGAGGAACACAAATGCAAACAAGCCTGAATGGTCCCCAGGACTATATACAACTGAAAACTCACACCCCAGAAGTGACTCGAACCCATACTGCCAGGAGCAACGCAACTGGTATGTACAGGGACGCCTTAATCCGCTTGACCATCACGACCGGACACAAGGAAGTGATAGCCGAAGCTATTTGAACCACTTCTCCGCCGGCACTCGGATGGTAATCTTGGGCATAGCATTTTATCAAATCACCTCATTCTTTGCGGCACAAGTGAGGAACACAAATGCAAACAAGCCTGAATGGTCCCCAGGACTATATACAACTGAAAACTCACACCCCAGAAGTGACTCGAACCCATACTGCCAGGAGCAACGCAACTGGTATGTACAGGGACGCCTTAATCCGCTTGACCATCACGACCAGACATAAGGAAGTAATAGCCGAAGCTATTTGAACCACTTCCCCGCCGGCACTCGGATGGTAATCTTGGGCATAGCATTTTATCAAATCACCTCATTCTTTGGGGCAAACGCGAGGAACACAAATGCAAACAAGCCTGAATGGTCCCCAGGACTATATACAACTGAAAACTCACACCCCAGAAGTGACTCGAACCCATACTGCCAGGAGCAACGCAACTGGTATGTACAGGGACGCCTTAATCCGCTTGACCATCACGACCAGACATAAGGAAGTAATAGCCGAAGCTATTTGAACCACTTCCCCGCCGGCACTCGGATGGTAATCTTGGGCATTGCATTTTATCAAATCACCTCATTCTTTGGGGCACACGTGAGGAACACAAATGCAAACAAGCCTGAATGGTCCCCAGGACTATATACAACTGAAAACTCACACCCCAGAAGTGACTCGAACCCATACTGCCAGGAGCAACGCAACTGGTATGTACAGGGACGCCTTAATCCGCTTGACCATCACGACCGGACATAAGGAAGTGATAGCCGAAGCTATTTGAACCACTTCCCCGCCGGCACTCGGATGGTAATCTTGGGCATAGCATTTTATCAAATCACCTCATTCTTTGGGGCACACGTGAGGAACACAAATGCAAACAAGCCTGAATGGTCCCCAGGACTATATACAACTGAAAACTCACACCCCAGAAGTGACTCGAACCCATACTGCCAGGAGCAACGCAACTGGTATGTACAGGGACGCCTTAATCCGCTTGACCATCACGACCGGACATAAGGAAGTGATAGCCGAAGCTATTTGAACCACTTCCCCGCCGGCACTCGGATGGTAATCTTGGTCATTGCATTTTATCAAATCACCTCATTCTTTAGGGAACACATGTGGAACACAAATGCAAACAAGCCTGAATGGTCCCCAGGACTATATACAATTGAAAACGAACACCCCAGAAGTGACTCGAACCCATACTGCCAGGAGCAACGCAACTGGTATGTACAGGGACGCCTTAATCCGCTTGACCATCACGACCGGACATAAGGAAGTGATAGCCGAAGCTATTTGAACCACTTCCTCGCCGGCACTCGGATGGTAATCTTGGGCATAGCATTATATCAAATCACCTCATTCTTTGGGGCACACGTGAGGAACACAAATGCAAACAAGCCTGAATGGTCCCCAGGACTATATACAACTGAAAACTCCCACCCCAGAAGTGACTCAAAGCCATACTGCCAGGAGCAACGCAACTGGTATGTACAGGGACGCCTTCATCCGCTTGACAATCACGACCGGACATAAGGAAGTGATAGCCGAAGCTATTTGAACCACTTCCCCGCCGGCACTCGGATGGTAATCTTGGGCATAGCATTTTATCAAATCACCTCATTCTTTGGGGCACACGTGAGGAACACAAATGCAAACAAGCCTGAATGGTCCCCAGGACTATATACAACTGAAAACTCACACCCCAGAAGTGACTCGAACCCATACTGCCAGGAGCAACGCAACTGGTATGTACAGGGACGCCTTAATCCGCTTGACCATCACGACCGGACACAAGGAAGTGATAGCCGAAGCTATTTGAACCACTTCTCCGCCGGCACTCGGATGGTAATCTTGGGCATAGCATTTTATCAAATCACCTCATTCTTTGCGGCACAAGTGAGGAACACAAATGCAAACAAGCCTGAATGGTCCCCAGGACTATATACAACTGAAAACTCACACCCCAGAAGTGACTCGAACCCATACTGCCAGGAGCAACGCAACTGGTATGTACAGGGACGCCTTAATCCGCTTGACCATCACGACCGGACATAAGGAAGTGATAGCCGAAGCTATTTGAACCACTTCCCCGCCGGCACTCGGATGGTAATCTTGGGCATAGCATTTTATCAAATCACCTCATTCTTTGGGGCACACGTGAGGAACACAAATGCAAACAAGCCTGAATGGTCCCCAGGACTATATACAACTGAAAACTCACACCCCAGAAGTGACTCGAACCCATACTGCCAGGAGCAACGCAACTGGTATGTACAGGGACGCCTTAATCCGCTTGACCATCACGACCGGACATAAGGAAGTGATAGCCGAAGCTATTTGAACCACTTCCCCGCCGGCACTCGGATGGTAATCTTGGTCATTGCATTTTATCAAATCACCTCATTCTTTAGGAAACACGTGTGGAACACAAATGCAAACAAGCCTGAATGGTCCCCAGGACTATATACAATTGAAAACGAACACCCCAGAAGTGACTCGAACCCATACTGCCAGGAGCAACGCAACTGGTATGTACAGGGACGCCTTAATCCGCTTGACCATCACGACCGGACATAAGGAAGTGATAGCCGAAGCTATTTGAACCACTTCCTCGCCGGCACTCGGATGGTAATCTTGGGCATAGCATTATATCAAATCACCTCATTCTTTGGGGCACACGTGAGGAACACAAATGCAAACAAGCCTGAATGGTCCCCAGGACTATATACAACTGAAAACTCCCACCCCAGAAGTGACTCAAAGCCATACTGCCAGGAGCAACGCAACTGGTATGTACAGGGACGCCTTCATCCGCTTGACAATCACGACCGGACATAAGGAAGTGATAGCCGAAGCTATTTGAACCACTTCCCCGCCGGCACTCGGATGGTAATCTTGGGCATAGCATTTTATCAAATCACCTCATTCTTTGGGGCACACGTGAGGAACACAAATGCAAACAAGCCTGAATGGTCCCCAGGACTATATACAACTGAAAACTCACACCCCAGAAGTGACTCGAACCCATACTGCCAGGAGCAACGCAACTGGTATGTACAGGGACGCCTTAATCCGCTTGACCATCACGACCGGACACAAGGAAGTGATAGCCGAAGCTATTTGAACCACTTCTCCGCCGGCACTCGGATGGTAATCTTGGGCATAGCATTTTATCAAATCACCTCATTCTTTGCGGCACAAGTGAGGAACACAAATGCAAACAAGCCTGAATGGTCCCCAGGACTATATACAACTGAAAACTCACACCCCAGAAGTGACTCGAACCCATACTGCCAGGAGCAACGCAACTGGTATGTACAGGGACGCCTTAATCCGCTTGACCATCACGACCAGACATAAGGAAGTAATAGCCGAAGCTATTTGAACCACTTCCCCGCCGGCACTCGGATGGTAATCTTGGGCATAGCATTTTATCAAATCACCTCATTCTTTGGGGCAAACGTGAGGAACACAAATGCAAACAAGCCTGAATGGTCCCCAGGACTATATACAACTGAAAACTCACACCCCAGAAGTGACTCGAACCCATACTGCCAGGAGCAACGCAACTGGTATGTACAGGGACGCCTTAATCCGCTTGACCATCACGACCAGACATAAGGAAGTAATAGCCGAAGCTATTTGAACCACTTCCCCGCCGGCACTCGGATGGTAATCTTGGGCATTGCATTTTATCAAATCACCTCATTCTTTGGGGCACACGTGAGGAACACAAATGCAAACAAGCCTGAATGGTCCCCAGGACTCTATACAACTGAAAACTCACACCCCAGAAGTGGCTCGAACCCATACTGCCAGGAGCAACGCAACTGGTATGTACAGGGACGCCTTAATCCGCTTGACCATCACGACCGGACATAAGGAAGTGATAGCCGAAGCTATTTGAACCACTTCCCCGCCGGCACTCGGATGGTAATCTAGGGCATAGCATTTTATCAAATCACCTCATTCTTTGGGGCACATGTGAGGAACACAAATGCAAACAAGCCTGAATGGTCCCCAGGACTATATACAACTGAAAACTCACACCCCAGAAGTGACTCGAACCCATACTGCCAGGAGCAACGCAACTGGTATGTACAGGGACGCCTTAATCCGCTTGACCATCACGACCGGACATAAGGAAGTGATAGCCGAAGCTATTTGAACCACTTCCCCGCCGGCACTCGGATGGTAATCTTGGTCATTGCATTTTATCAAATCACCTCATTCTTTAGGGAACA
The DNA here is from genome assembly GCF_040958095.1 of Procambarus clarkii. Lineage (NCBI taxonomy): Eukaryota > Metazoa > Arthropoda > Malacostraca > Decapoda > Cambaridae > Procambarus > Procambarus clarkii. The sequence goes on along the minus strand of NC_091231.1, from coordinate 19,416,035 downwards.
CGTGTGGAACACAAATGCAAACAAGCCTGAATGGTCCCCAGGACTATATACAATTGAAAACGAACACCCCAGAAGTGACTCGAACCCATACTGCCAGGAGCAACGCAACTGGTATGTACAGGGACGCCTTAATCCGCTTGACCATCACGACCGGACATAAGGAAGTGATAGCCGAAGCTATTTGAACCACTTCCCCGCCGGCACTCGGATGGTAATCTTGGGCATAGCATTTTATCAAATCACCTCATTCTTTGGGGCACACGTGAGGAACACAAATGCAAACAAGCCTGAATGGTCCCCAGGACTATATACAACTGAAAACTCACACCCCAGAAGTGACTTGAACCTATACTGCCAGGAGCAACGCAACTGGTATGTACAGGGACGCCTTAATCCGCTTGACCATCACGTCCGGACATAAGGAAGTGATAGCCGCAGCTATTTGAACCACTTCCCCGCCGGCACTTGGATGGTAATCTTGGGCATAGCATTTTATCAAATCACCTCATTCTTTGGGGCACACGTGAGTAACACAAATGCAAACAAGCCTGAATGGTCCCCAGGTCTATATACAACTGAAAACTCACACCCCAGAAGTGATTCGAACCCATACTGCCAGGAGCAACGCAACTGGTATGTACAGGGACGCCTTAATCCGCTTGACCATCACGACCGGACATTAGGAAGTGAGAGCCGAAGCTATTTGAACCACTTCCCCGCTGGCACTCGGATAGTAATCTTGGGCATAGCATTTTATCAATTCACCTCATTCTTTGGGGCACACGTGAGGAACACAAATGCAAACAAGCCTGAATGGTCCCCAGGACTATATACAACTGAAAACTCACACCCCAGAAGTGACTCGAACCCAAACTGCCAGGAGCAACGCAACTGGTATGTACAGGGACGCCTTAATCCGCTTGACCATCACGACCGGACATAAGGAAGTGATAGCCGAAGCTATTTGAACCACTTCCCCGCCGGCACTCGGATGGTAATCTTGGGCATAGCATTTTATCAAATCACCTCATTCTTTGGGGCACACGTGAGGAACACAAATGCAAACAAGCCTGAATGGTCCCCAGGACTATATACAACTGAAAACTCACACCCCAGAAGTGACTCGAACCCATACTGCCAGGAGCAACGCAACTGGTATGTACAGGGACGCCTTAATCCGCTTGACCATCACGACCGGACATAAGGAAGTGATAGCCAAAGCTATTTGAACCACTTCCCCGCCGGCACTCGGATGGTAATCTTGGGCATAGCATTTCATCAAATCACCTCATTCATTGCGGCACAAGTGAGGAACACAAATGCAAACAAGCCTGAATGGTCCCCAGGACTATATACAACTGAAAACTCACACCCCAGAAGTGACTCGAACCCATACTGCCAGGAGCAATGCAACTGGTATGTACAGGGACGCCTTAATCCGCTTGACCATCACGACCGGACATAAGGAAGTGATAGCCGAAGCTATTTGAACCACTTCCCCGCCGGCACTCGGATGGTAATCTTGGGCATTGCATTTTATCAAATCACCTCATTCTTTAGGGAACACGTGAGGAACACAAATGCAAAAATGCCTGAATGGTCCCCAGGACTATATACAACTGAAAACTCACACCCCAGAAGTGACTCGAACCCATACTGCCAGGAGCAACTAAACTGGTATGTACAGGGACGCCTTAATCCGCTTGACCATCACGACCGGACATAAGGAAGTGATAGCCGAAGCTATTTGAACCACTTCCCCGCCGGCACTCGGATGGTAATCTTGGGCATAGCATTTCATCAAATCACCTCATTCATTGCGGCACAAGTGAGGAACACAAATGCAAACAAGCCTAAATGGTCCCCAGGACTATATACAACTGAAAACTCACACCCCAGAAGTGACTCGAACCCATACTGCCAGGAGCAATGCAACTGGTATGTACAGGGACGCCTTAATCCGCTTGACCATCACGACCGGACATAAGGAAGTGATAGCCGAAGCTATTTGAACCACTTCCCCGCCGGCACTCAGATGGTAATCTTGGGCATTGCATTTTATCAAATCACCTCATTCTTTAGGGAACACGTGAGGAACACAAATGCAAAAAAGCCTGAATGGTCCCCAGGACTATATACAACTGAAAACTCACACCCCAGAAGTGACTCGAACCCATACTGCCAGGAGCAACTAAACTGGTATGTACAGGGACGCCTTAATCCGCTTGACCATCACGACCTGACATAAGGAAGTGATAGCCGAAGCTATTTGAACCATTTCCCTGCCGGCACTCGGATGGTAATCTTGGGCATAGCATTTTATCAAATCACCTCATTCTTTGGGGCACACGTGAGGAACACAAATGCAAACAAGCCTAAATGGTCCCCAGGACTATATACAACTGAAAACTCACACCCCAGAAGTGACTCGAACCCATACTGCCAGGAACAACGCAACTGGTATGTACAGGGACGCCTTAATCCGCTTGACCATCACGACCGGACATAAGGAAGTGATAGCCGAAGCTATTTGAACCACTTCCCCGCCGGCACTCGGATGGTAATCTTGGGCATAGCATTTTATCAAATCACCTCATTCTTTGGGGCACACGTGAGGAACACAAATGCAAACAAGCCTGAATGGTCCCCAGGACTATATACAACTGAAAACTCACACCCCAGAAGTGACTCGAACCCATACTGCCAGGAGCAACGCAACTGGTATGTACAGGGACGCCTTAATCCGCTTGACCATCACGACCGGACATAAGGAAGTGATAGCCGAAGCTATTTGAACCACTTCCCCCGCCGGCACTCGGATGGTAATCTTGGGCATTGCATTTTATCAAATCACCTCATTCTTTAGGGAACACGTGAGGAACACAAATGCAAACCGGCCTGAATGGTCCCCAGGAATATATACAACTGAAAACTCACACCCCAGAAGTGACTCGAACCCATACTGCCAGGAGCAACGCAACTGGTATGTACAGGGACGCCTTAATCCACTTGACCATCACGACCGGACATAAGGAAGTGATAGCCGAAGCTATTTGAACCACTTCCCCACCGGCAATCGGATGGTAATCTTGGGCATAGCATTATATCAAATCACCTCATTCTTTGGGGCACACGTGAGGAACACAAATGCAAACAAGCCTGAATGGTCCCCAGGACTATATACAACTGAAAACTCCCACCCCAGAAGTGACTCAAAGCCATACTGCCAGGAGCAACGCAACTGGTATGTACAGGGATGCCTTCATCCGCTTGACCATCACGACCGGACATAAGGAAGTGATAGCCGAAGCTATTTGAACCACTTCCCCGCCGGCACTCGGATGGTAATCTTGGGCATAGCATTTTATCAAATCACCTCATTCTTTGGGGCACACGTGAGGAACACAAATGCAAACAAGCCTGAATGGTCCCCAGGACTATATACAACTGAAAACTCACACCCCAGAAGTGACTCGAACCCATACTGCCAGGAGCAACGCAACTGGTATGTACAGGGACGCCTTAATCCGCTTGACCATCACGACCGGACACAAGGAAGTGATAGCCGAAGCTATTTGAACCACTTCTCCGCCGGCACTCGGATGGTAATCTTGGGCATAGCATTTTATCAAATCACCTCATTCTTTGCGGCACAAGTGAGGAACACAAATGCAAACAAGCCTGAATGGTCCCCAGGACTATATACAACTGAAAACTCACACCCCAGAAGTGACTCGAACCCATACTTGTTACGAACCCGGATCCAGAATCCGAGCAAGGAGCAGTAACAACTACGCCATCTGTGGGTCAGCTCCCGAAACCCCCTCCAAACGAACGACGACACCGGATGAGGACGGCGAATATCGGCCACAAGGGCCAGTTTCCAGTCCTGTGCAGCTCACAACACAGCCGCTCCTGACCTCTGGTGAGGTGGTGCTCCGACGACAGCGCCATCTATGGACTGGATACGTCAGATGTTTGCGCCCGAGCCCGTAAGTGAGGTGTATTAGTGTCCCGGTTATTGATGACGTGTCTGTTTACAGAGCCGACCTGGGACCACTGTGATGGAAGTGGAGTCAGTCTACCCGAGGCAGCCAGTCTCCATACTGTGAACCTTTCTGCAGCTGTTGTGACGTCGTCCCCCCGGAAGAACACTGTGGTGTGTTAGCCTGCCAGTGGAGTGGCAGTGAAAGGATTTACCCGGGACCGACTGTTGGAGACGATCATCCACTGGGGTATTGAGGACAGGAGGGTGATTGGTGATATCACACGAGACTCCTGTCTAGGGCGTACCCCTTATATCGTTCGTGGAGTGGCCGTACCAGCCTTGGTGGCTCAGTACCTGCCAGCAGACCAGCTGGACGTGTGGTTGACGGCCTCCACGACGGTGCCCCCAGTGGACCTGCGGTTTGGCTGACCTGTGGCCCGGGTAGGCTCGGCATTCTCAGAGGACACGTCGTGAGGCCACGAAGAAGGCACCGAGAGTTATGGCACCAGCGTCTTCAGTAGAAGACATCGATTGAGGATTAATCCCCTTGTAAAGTGTTAATATCCCTCCCCCTTGTGCACTCTTTTATTTTATATATTTAATCGGTGATGGTGTTAATTATAATATTAAGTTCTTAGCTTTCTTTCCCTACTCCCTTTAAGTTACTTGCGTCACGGATCTCATCCCTTGATAGCCACTACTGGCTTGGGAACGGATACATTATATCTTCCTCTAACAACATCAGAGTAAGGACCCCGTTGCGTCCCGAGAGGGCCGTAACATAATTGGCATCCCCAGCGGGATCCGTCCCCTTGTTAAGTATGTTTGACAGGGGTGGTGAAGTGGCGTAATCCCTGTATATAATTCCCCCTGTGTGCGACGATTGTGACGTTATACGTCCTGTGCGGTGCTCAGAGTGACTAAGTGCAATATTGTGCAGTGCGGTGCTCGCTGTGATTAAGCGATTAAGTGCAATATTGACGTAGGACTGTGCTCGGTGCGTTAAGTGCTAACGTGTAAGCGGTGTGTTAAGTGCTAGTTAAGTGTTCCATCTGTGACAATGGCAGAAAAAGCTACCATCGATGATCTGGACGAGGTTCAGGCTTTTCTGAACAGAGAGGATTGTCTTGCCAGATTAAAATATCTGAGCAAACCAGAGCTTGTACTAGTGAGTGCCTACCTGGAGATCAAGATCCGTGCCAGTGATTCCCGTGGGGAGATCTTGTCCAAGGTACACCGGCACCTGAAGGCAGAAGAGAAACAGGAAGGCGAGACTCCTAGTACAAAGGAAAGTGCAGACATAGCTTCCACGGAAAAGGAAGATAAGGGCAGTGACGTTGACAGTGATGCAGGTGAGCTTAATATCAGCTTCCTAACAGTCAAGATGCGTGCCCTAGAAATTAATCGAGAAATTGAATGGAAGAAGTTAGAAATAGAACGAGAATTAAAAGATAAAGAAATGGAGATGAAAGAAAAAGAATTGGCGATGAGGCGTTTAGAATTAGAAAGAGAAGAAAGAAGAGAAGAACGAGAAAGAGAAGAGAAGCGAGAAAGAGAAGAACGAGAAAGAGAGAGAGAAGAGCGAGAGCGAGAAAGAGAAGAACGAGACAGACAAGAACGACGAGACAGAGAGGAAAGAGAGAGACAACATGAACTAGAAGTTTTGCGATTAGGCGGTGGTCGGAGGCAAGCAACGGACACCAGTAGCTTCGATCCGGTAAGAAACATCAAAATGGTCCCCAAATTCCATGAGAAGGAAGTGTCAAAGTTCTTTGCAGCCTTCGAGAAAGTCGCTGCCTCTTTGGAGTGGCCAAGGGAGAATTGGGCCATCATGATACAGTCAGTCTTGACTGGGAAGGCCCAAATCGCTTACTCCACGTTATCCCTTGACGACTCCGGCGATTACGACAAGGTGAAGAAGGTTGTGCTCATGGCGTACCAATTGGTACCTGAGGCTTACAGGCAAAAGTTCAGAAACCTGAAGAAGACCTCAGAGCACACGTTCACCGAATTCGCCACGATCAAGGAGCGACTTTTCCAGGAATGGTGTGCCTCTCGGAAGGTGGAGACCAGGGAAGACCTCGAGCAGCTGATTCTGCTCGAGGACTTCAAGGATTGTTTGTCTGGAGACCTCAAGACGTACTTAGAGGAACAGCAGGTGGAAACCTTGAGTGCAGCAGCCACCATGGCTGAAGAGTATATCCTGACTCATAGGCCGTCTGCTAAGTACGTCCCGAGGAAATACCAGCGCCGGTTTGACAGACCTCACGACGAAGAAGAAGAAAGACCCGTCCCACAAAGTGCTAAGAAGACTCCCCCAGGTAGCCCACGAAGAATAAGTCCTAGCAGTCCGAAACACCGGAGCCCGAGGAGGAATATGGTGTGCTGGACTTGTGGGCAGAAAGGGCACATAGCTGCTAGGTGCCGAGGCAGAAGAGGTGGCAGCGCACGAAGGGAGGTGATGTTGATGAGCTGTGTTACACCACCAGTAGGAAACCAGTCTACGACAACGCATGAAGGACCAAGTTTGTTGGCCCCTCACACTTCAACCGGGTATGTAACGAGTGATCATACTGGTAGATCAATTGTAGTGCTCAGAGATAGTGGAGCAGCCCAGTCCCTGATCGTGAAGAACTCGTTACCCGAGGGAGTAAGTGTGGATGGGCGACAAAAGGTTGTCCTGGTTGGGTTTCCTAGGACGCAGTACATCGCCCCCTTAGTGCCAGTACATCTTGACTCGCCTGATTTCAGCGGCACATGTGCGTTGGCAGTAGTCGATACCCTCCCTGTGGCTGGGATTGACGTGGTACTAGCCAACGACTTGGTGACCGATTGGAGCACCAATCATCCCAAGGTTGCGGACGAGTCTACCAGAACAGCACGGTCTGAGGTAACCGGCAATGGTAATGTCCAGGTAAAGACAGACCCGGATTTGAACATATTTAATTTGTCCTCTCACCCGCAGATCGATGATATTCTAGCAGAGACTTCTAATTCGTCTCTCGACAAGGAACATGAGGTTAAGAAGGCAGAGGTACCTGAGCTAGAAGAGAGGCCTCGTGTGCAGGCACCCACGGATACCAACGAGTCTGGAGCGAAGGCAGATGTGTGCTTGCGGTATGGCAAGCTACAGCATGTAGTGGACCAGCCAGAGATTCCCCAGACGTCAGAGGTATGTGAGGTGTGTTCAAAAGGTCTAGTGCCCTCTTCTGTCCAAGCCAGGCTAGTGGAAGTTGCCGGCTATGGACATGACAGGCTCAGGACACTTATCCCTTGTCTTACCAAATGTTTCCTATCGGTATTTTGTTTGATCCTCGTATGTGTTCTCGTTTGTGCTCTCAGTGAGGACCGGTGGACGACCCGACGAATGATGGCTCCCATGAACATCGTGAAGAGGTCCCAGGGATTGGAGATTTGTACTGCAGGTGTTGCAGTTGACGAAGGGACCTGGAAGGTGATGGTTAATACAGGAGGTACGACATGTGATAATATGAGTGACTGTTTCCGACAGGTGGACACCCCCCGCGTGATTGCTGAGCCTCAACACAGCGTTATGCGGAACGTTGGTCGACCTGACGGTGGCAGAGCGAATGCCACCTGCGATGTACGAACAGCCCCGTTGGGACTAGGTGTGGACCTAGTAGAGTATGCTGTAAGTACTGTTTTACCCGCTGTCGCTATCACTCTGAATTATCAGACCCCTGTATTCCAGGTTCCTGTCTCCCTGAAGGACTACCAGACCGGCACCAGAAATGCAGTCTGTGACCAGCCATCATCGGTGCCACGACATAGGGAAGTGTCGAGTCACCCCAGATCGTGTCGAAACCAATCCGTACTCGAGAGAGGTGAGATGATGCCCCTGCTTGACATCGCAGTGGAGACGTGGAAGACGTGGAAGGTTACGCCTGGCAAGACATCGCCTTCAATCTTCAAGGTCCCGTTGTGCCGGAATTGCCCAGTAGGACAGTTCTGTGGACGAGACAGCCTCACCATTCCAGATTATAATGCATGTGTGTCCATTTGGAGTTGTGTCGTCGTACTAATTTGGTTTGTGTTTCTTTTTATAGAACCCCAAACCAAATTCTTTTTGGTGGGGAGGTGTTACGAACCCGGAACCAGCGTCCGAGCAAGGAGCAGTAACAACTACGCCATCTGTGGGTCAGCTCCCGAAACCCCCGCCAAACGAACGACGACACCGGATGAGGACGGCGAATATCGGCCACAAGGGCCAGTTTCCAGTCCTGTGCAGCTCACAACACAGCCGCTCCTGACCTCTGGTGAGGTGGTGCTCCGACGACAGCGCCATCTATGGACTGGATACGTCAGATGTTTGCGCCCGAGCCCGTAAGTGAGGTGTATTAGTGTCCCGGTTATTGATGACGTGTCTGTTTACAGAGCCGACCTGGGACCACTGTGATGGAAGTGGAGTCAGTCTACCCGAGGCAGCCAGTCTCCATACTGTGAACCTTGCTGCAGTTGTTGTGACGTCGTCCCCCCGGAAGAACACTGTGGTGTGTTAGCCTGCCAGTGGAGTGGCAGTGAAAGGATTTACCCGGGACCGACTGTTGGAGACGACCATCCACTGGGGTATTGAGGACAGGAGGGTGATTGGTGATATCACACGAGACTCCTGTCTAGGGCGTACCCCTTATATCGTTCGTGGAGTGGCCGTACCAGCCTTGGTGGCTCAGTACCTGCCAGCAGACTAGCTGGACGTGTGGTTGACGGCCTCCACGACGGTGCCCCCAGTGGACCTGCGTTTTGGCTGACCTGTGGCCCGGGTAGGCTCGGCATTCTCAGAGGACACGTCGTGAGGCCACGAAGAAGGCACCGAGAGTTATGGCACCAGCGTCTTCAGTAGAAGACATCGATTGAGGATTAATCCCCTTGTAAAGTGTTAATATCCCTCCCCCTTGTGCACTCTTTTATTTTATATATTTAATCGGTGATGGTGTTAATTATAATATTAAGTTCTTAGCTTTCTTTCCCTACTCCCTTTAAGTTACTTGCGTCACGGATCTCATCCCTTGATAGCCACTACTGGCTTGGGAACGGATAGATTATATCTTCCTCTAACAACATCAGAGTAAGGACCCCGTTGCGTCCCGAGAGGGCCATAACAATACTGCCAGGAGCAACGCAACTGGTATGTACAGGGACGCCTTAATCCGCTTGACCATCACGACCAGACATAAGGAAGTAATAGCCGAAGCTATTTGAACCACTTCCCCGCCGGCACTCGGATGGTAATCTTGGGCATAGCATTTTATCAAATCACCTCATTCTTTGGGGCAAACGTGAGGAACACAAATGCAAACAAGCCTGAATGGTCCCCAGGACTATATACAACTGAAAACTCACACCCCAGAAGTGACTCAAACCCATACTGCCAGGAGCAACGCAATTGGTATGTACAGGGACGCCTAAATCCGCTTGACCATCACGACCGGACATAAAGAAGTGATAGCCGAAGCTATTTGAACCACTTCCCCCGCCGGCACTCGGATGGTAATCTTGGGCATTGCATTTTATCAAATCACCTCATTCTTTAGGGAACACGTGAGGAACACAAATGCAAACAAGCCTGAATGGTCCCCAGGACTATATACAACTGAAAACTCACACCCCAGAAGTGACTCGAACCCATACTGCCAGGAGCAACGCAACTGGTATGTACAGGGACGCCTTAATCCGCTTGACCATCACGACCGGACACAAGGAAGTGATAGCCGAAGCTATTTGAACCACTTCTCCGCCGGCACTCGGATGGTAATCTTGGGCATAGCATTTTATCAAATCACCTCATTCTTTGCGGCACAAGTGAGGAACACAAATGCAAACAAGCCTGAATGGTCGCCAGGACTATATACAACTGAAAACTCACACCCCAGAAGTGACTCGAACCCATACTGCCAGGAGCAACGCAACTGGTATGTACAGGGACGCCTTAATCCGCTTGACCATCACGACCAGACATAAGGAAGTAATAGCCGAAGCTATTTGAACCACTTCCCCGCCGGCACTCGGATGGTAATCTTGGGCATAGCATTTTATCAAATCACCTCATTCTTTGGGGCAAACGTGAGGAACACAAATGCAAACAAGCCTGAATGGACCCCAGGACAATATACAACTGAAAACTCACACCCCAGAAGTGACTCAAACCCATACTGCCAGGAGCAACGCAATTGGTATGTACAGGGACGCCTAAATCCGCTTGACCATCACGACCGGACATAAGGAAGTGATAGCCGAAGCAATTTGAACCACTTCCCCGCCGGCACTCGGATGGTAATCTTGGGCATAGCATTTTATCAAATCACCTAATTCATTGGGGCACACGTGAGGAACACAAATGCAAACAAGCCTGAATGGTCCCCAGGACTATATACAACTGAAAACTCACACCCCAGAAGTGACTCGAACCCATACTGCCAGGAGCAACGCAACTGGTATGTACAGGGACGCCTTAATCCGCTTGACCATCACGACCGGACATAAGGAAGTGATAGCCGAAGCTATTTGAACCACTTCCCTGCCGGCACTCGGATGGTAATCTTGGGCATAGCATTTTATCAAATCACCTCATTCTTTGGGGCACACGTGAGGAACACAAATGCATACAAGCCTGAATGGTCCCCAGGACTATATACAACTGAAAACTCCCACCCCAGAAGTGACTCGAACCCATACTGCCAGGAGCAACGCAACTGGTATGTACAGGGACGCCTTAATCCGCTTGACCATCACGACCGGACATAAGGAAGTGATAGCCGAAGCTATTTGAACCACTTCCCCGCCGGCACTCGGATGGTAATCTTGGGCATAGCATTATATCAAATCACCTCATTCTTTGGGGCACACGTGAGGAACACAAATGCAAACAAGCCTGAATGGTCCCCAGGACTATATACAACTGAAAACTCACATCCCAGAAGTGACTCGAACCCATACTGCCAGGAGCAACGCAACTGGTATGTACAGGGACGCCTTAATCCGCTTGACCATCACGACCGGACACAAGGAAGTGATAGCCAAAGCTATTTGAACCACTTCTCCGCCGGCACTCGGATGGTAATCTTGGGCATAGCATTTTATCAAATCACCTCATTCTTTGCGGCACAAGTGAGGAACACAAATGCAAACAAGCCTGAATGGTCCCCAGGACTATATACAACTGATTAACTCACACCCCAGAAGTGACTCGAACCCATACTGCCAGGAGCAACGCAACTGGTATGTACAGGGACGCCTTAATCCGCTTGACCATCACGACCAGACATAAGGAAGTAATAGCCGAAGCTATTTGAACCACTTCCCCGCCGGCACTCGGATGGTAATCTTGGGCATAGCATTTTATCAAATCACCTAATTCTTTGGGGCACACGTGAGGAACACAAATGCAAACAAGCCTGAATGGTCCCCAGGACTATATACAACTGAAAACTCACACCCCAGAAGTGACTCGAACCCATACTGCGAGGAGCAACGCAACTGTTATGTACAGGGACGCCTTAATCCGCTTGACCATCACGACCGGACATAAGGAAGTGATAGCCGAAGCTATTTGAACCACTTCCCTGCCGGCACTCGGATGGTAATCTTGGGCATAGCATTTTATCAAATCACCTCATTCTTTGGGGCACACGTGAGGAACACAAATGCAAACAAGCCTGAATGGTCCTCAGGACTATATACAACTGAAAACTCACACCCCAGAAGTGACTCGAACCCATACTGCCAGGAGCAACGCAACTGGTATGTACAGGGACGCCTTAATCCGCTTGACCATCACGACCGGACATAAGGAAGTGATAGCCGAAGCTATTTGAACCACTTCCCCGCTGGCACTCGGATGGTAATCTTGGGCATAGCATTTTATCAAATCACCTCATTCTTTGAGGCACACATGAGGAACACAAATGCAAACAAGCCTGAATGGTCACCAGGACTATATACAACTGAAAACTCACACCCCAGAAGTGACTCGAACCCATACTGCCAGGAGCAACGCAACTGGTATGTACAGGGACGCCTTAATCCGCTTGACCATCACGACCGGACATAAGGAAGTGATAGCCGAAGCTATTTGAACCACTTTCCCGCCGGCACTCGGATGGTAATCTTGGGCATTGCATTTTATCAAATCACCTCATTCTTTAGGGAACACGTGTGGAACACAAATGCAAACAAGCCTGAATGGTCCCCAGGACTATATACAACTGAAAACTCACACCCCAGAAGTGACTCGAACCCATACTGCCAGGAGCAACGCAACTGGTATGTACAGGGACGCCTTAATCCGCTTGACCATCACGACCGGACATAAGGAAGTGATAGCCGAAGCTATTTGAACCACTTCCCCGCCGGCACTCGGATGGTAATCTTGGGCATAGCATTTTATCAAATCACCTCATTCTTTGGGGCACACGTGAGGAACACAAATGCAAACAAGCCTGAATGGTCCCCAGGTCTATATACAACTGAAAACTCACACCCCAGAAGTGATTCGAACCCATACTGCCAGGAGCAACGCAACTGGTATGTACAGGGACGCCTTAATCCGCTTGACCATCTTGACCGGACATAAGGAAGTGATAGCCGAAGCTATTTGAACCACTTCCCCGCCGGCACTCGGATGGTAATCTTGGGCATAGCATTTTATCAAATCACCTCATTCTTTGGGGCACACGTGAGGAACACAAATGCAAACAAGCCTGAATGGTCCCCAGGACTATATACAACTGAAAACTCACACCCCAGAAGTGACTCGAACCCATACTGCCAGGAGCAACGCAACTGGTATGTACAGGGACGCCTTAATCCGCTTGACCATCACGACTGGACATAAGGAAGTGATAGCCGAAGCTATTTGAACCACTTCCCCGCCGGCACTCAGATGGTAATCTTGGGCATTGCATTTTATCAAATCACCTCATTCTTTAGGGAACACGTGTGGAACACAAATGCAAACAAGCCTGAATGGTCCCCAGGACTATATACAACTGAAAACTCACACCCCAGAAGTGACTCGAACCCATACTGCCAGGAGCAACGCAACTGGTATGTACAGGGACGCCTTAATCCGCTTGACCATCACGACCGGACATAAGGAAGTGATAGCCGAAGCTATTTGAACCACTTCCCCGCCGGCACTCGGATGGTAATCTTGGGCATAGCATTTTATCAAATCACCTCATTCTTTGGGGCACACGTGAGGAACACAAATGCAAACAAGCCTGAATGGTCCCCAGGACTATATACAACTGAAAACTCACACCCCAGAAGTGACTCGTACACATACTACCAGGAGCAACGCAACTGGTATGTACAGGGACGCCTTAATCCGCTTGACCATCACGACCGGACATAAGGAAGTGATAGCCGAAGCTATTTGAACCACTTCCCCGCCGGCACTCGGATGGTAATCTTGGGCATTGCATTTTATCAAATCACCTCATTCTTTAGGGAACACGTGAGGAACACAAATGCAAACATGCCTGAATGGTCCGCAGGACTATATACAACTGAAAACTCACACCCCAGAAGTGACTCGAACCCATACTGCCAGGAGCAACGCAACTGGTATGTACAGGGACGCCTTAATCCGCTTGACCATCACGACCGGACATAAGGAAGTGATAGCCGAAGCTATTTGAACCACTTCCCCGCCGGCACTCGGATGGTAATCTTGGGCATAGCATTTTATCAAATCACCTCATTCTTTGGGGCACACGTGAGGAACACAAATGCAAACAAGCCTGAATGGTCCCCAGGTCTATATACAACTGAAAACTCACACCCCAGAAGTGATTCGAACCCATACTGCCAGGAGGAACGCAACTGGTATGTACAGGGACGCCTTAATCCGCTTGACCATCACGACCGGACATAAGGAAGTGATAGCCGAAGCTATTTGAACCACTTCCCCGCTGGCACTCGGATGGTAATCTTGGGCATAGCATTTTATCAAATCACCTCATTCTTTGGGGCACACGTGAGGAACACAAATGCAAACAAGCCTGAATGGTCCCCAGGACTATATACAACTGAAAACTCACACCCCAGAAGTGACTCAAACCCATACTGCCAGGAGCAACGCAACTGGTATGTACAGGGACGCCTTAATCCGCTTGACCATCACGACCGGACATAAGGAAGTGATAGCCGAAGCTATTTGAACCACTTCCCCGCCGGCACTCGGATGGTAATCTTGGGCATAGCATTTTATCAAATCACCTCATTCTTTGGGGCACACGTGAGGAACACAAATGCAAACAAGCCTGAATGGTCCCCAGGACTATATACAACTGAAAACTCACACCCCAGAAGTGACTCGAACCCATACTGCCAGGAGCAACGCAACTGGTATGTATAGGGACGCCTTAATCCGCTTGACCATCACGACCGGACATAAGGAAGTGATAGCCGAAGCTATTTGAACCACTTCCCCGCCGGCACTCGGATGGTAATCTTGGGCATTGCATTTTATCAAATCACCTCATTCTTTAGGGAACACGTGTGGAACACAAATGCAAACAAGCCTGAATGGTCCCCAGGACTATATACAACTGAAAACTCACACCCCAGAAGTAACTCGAACCCATACTGCCAGGAGCAACGCAACTGGTATGTACAGGGACGCCTTAATCCGCTTGACCATCACGACCGGACATAAGGAAGTGATAGCCGAAGCTATTTGAACCACTTCCCCACCGGCACTCGGATGGTAATCTTGGGCATAGCATTTTATCAAATCACCTCATTCTTTGGGGCACACGTGAGGAACACAAATGCAAACAAGCCTGAATGGTCCCCAGGACTATATACTACTGAAAACTCACACCCCAGAAGTGACTTGAACCTATACTGCCAGGAGCAATGCAACTGGTATGTACAGGGACGCCTTAATCCGCTTGACCATCACGTCCGGACATAAGGAAGTGATAGCCGAAGCTATTTTAACCACTTCCCCGCCGGCACTCGGATGGTAATCTTGGGCATAGCATTTTATCAAATCACCTCATTCTTTGGGGCACACGTGAGGAACACAAATGCAAACAAGCCTGAATGGTCCCCAGGACTATATACAACTGAAAACTCACACCCCAGAAGTGACTCGAACCCATACTGCCAGGAGCAACGCAACTGGTATGTACAGGGACGCCTTAATCCGCTTGACCATCACGACCGGACATAAGGAAGTGATAGCCGAAGCTATTTGAACCACTTCCCCGCCGGCACTCGGATGGTAATCTTGGGCATAGCATTTTATCAAATCACCTCATTCTTTGGGGCACACGTGAGGAACACAAATGCAAACAAGCCTGAATGGTCCCCAGGACTATATACAACTGAAAACTCACACCCCAGAAGTGACTCGAACCCATACTGCCAGGAGCAACGCAACTGGTATGTACAGGGACGCCTTAATCCGCCTGACCATCACGACCGGACATAAGGAAGTGATAGCCGAAGCTATTTGAACCACTTCCCCGCCGGCACTCGGATGGTAATCTTGGGCATTGCATTTTATCAAATCACCTCATTCTTTGGGGCACACGTGAGGAACACAAACGCAAACAAGCCTGAATGGTCCCCAGGTCTATATACAACTGAAAACTCACACCCCAGAAGTGATTCGAACCTATACTGCCAGGAGCAACGCAACTGGTATGTACAGGGACGCCTTAATCCGCTTGACCATCACGTCCGGACATAAGGAAGTGATAGCCGAAGCTATTTGAACCACTTCCCCGCCGGCACTCGGATGGTAATCTTGGGCATAGCATTTAATCAAATCACCTCATTCTTTGGGGCACACGTGAGGAACACAAATGCAAACAAGCCTGAATGGTCCCCAGGACTATATACAACTGAAAACTCACACCCCAGAAGTGACTCGAACCCATACTGCCAGGAGCAACGCAACTGGTATGTACAGGGACGCCTTAATCCGCTTGACCATCACGACCGGACATAAGGAAGTGATAGCCGAAGCTATTTGAACCACTTCCCCGCCGGCACTCGGATGGTAATCTTGGGCATTGCATTTTATCAAATCACCTCATTCTTTAGGGAACACGTGTGGAACACAAATGCAAACAAGCCTGAATGGTCCCCAGGATTATATACAACTGAAAACTCACACCCCAGAAGTGACTCGAACCCATACTGCCAGGAGCAACGCAACTGGTATGTACAGGGACGCCTTAATCCGCTTGACCATCACGACCGGACATAAGGAAGTGATAGCCGAAGCTATTTGAACCACTTCCCTGCCGGCACTCGGATGGTAATCTTGGGCATAGCATTTTATCAAATCACCTCATTCTTTGGGGCACACGTGAGGAACACTAATGCAAACAAGCCTGAATGGTCCCCAGGACTATATACAACTGAAAACTCACACCCCAGAAGTGACTCGAACCTATACTGCCAGGAGCAACGCAACTGGTATGTACAGGGACGCCTTAATCCGCTTGACCATCACGTCCGGACATAAGAAAGTGATAGCCGAAGCTATTTGAACCACTTCCCCGCCGGCACTCGGATGGTAATCTTGGGCATAGCATTTTATCAAATCACCTCATTCTTTGGGGCACACGTGACAAACACAAATGCAAACAAGCCTGAATGGTCCCCAGGACTATATACAACTGAAAACTCACACCCCAGAAGTGACTCGGACACATACTACCAGGAGCAACGCAACTGGTATGTACAGGGACGCCTTAATCCGCTTGACCATCACGACCGGACATAAGGAAGTGATAGCCGAAGCTATTTGAACCACTTCCCCGCTGGCACTCGGATGGTAATCTTGGGCATAGCATTTTATCAAATCACCTCATTCTTTGGGGCACACGTGAGGAACACAAATGCAAACAAGCCTGAATGGTCCCCAGGACTATATACAACTGAAAACTCACACCCCAGAAGTGACTCAAACCCATACTGCCAGGAGCAACGCAACTGGTATGTACAGGGACGCCTTAATCCGCTTGACCATCACGACCGGACATAAGGAAGTGATAGCCGAAGCTATTTGAACCACTTCCCCGCCGGCACTCGGATGGTAATCTTGGGCATAGCATTTTATCAAATCACCTCATTCTTTGGGGCACACGTGAGGAACACAAATGCAAACAAGCCTGAATGGTCCCCAGGACTATATACAACTGAAAACTCACACCCCAGAAGTGACTCGAACCCATACTGCCAGGAGCAACGCAACTGGTATGTATAGGGACGCCTTAATCCGCTTGACCATCACGACCGGACATAAGGAAGTGATAGCCGAAGCTATTTGAACCACTTCCCCGCCGGCACTCGGATGGTAATCTTGGGCATTGCATTTTATCAAATCACCTCATTCTTTAGGGAACACGTGTGGAACACAAATGCAAACAAGCCTGAATGGTCCCCAGGACTATATACAACTGAAAACTCACACCCCAGAAGTAACTCGAACCCATACTGCCAGGAGCAACGCAACTGGTATGTACAGGGACGCCTTAATCCGCTTGACCATCACGACCGGACATAAGGAAGTGATAGCCGAAGCTATTTGAACCACTTCCCCACCGGCACTCGGATGGTAATCTTGGGCATAGCATTTTATCAAATCACCTCATTCTTTGGGGCACACGTGAGGAACACAAATGCAAACAAGCCTGAATGGTCCCCAGGACTATATACTACTGAAAACTCACACCCCAGAAGTGACTTGAACCTATACTGCCAGGAGCAATGCAACTGGTATGTACAGGGACGCCTTAATCCGCTTGACCATCACGTCCGGACATAAGGAAGTGATAGCCGAAGCTATTTTAACCACTTCCCCGCCGGCACTCGGATGGTAATCTTGGGCATAGCATTTTATCAAATCACCTCATTCTTTGGGGCACACGTGAGGAACACAAATGCAAACAAGCCTGAATGGTCCCCAGGACTATATACAACTGAAAACTCACACCCCAGAAGTGACTCGAACCCATACTGCCAGGAGCAACGCAACTGGTATGTACAGGGACGCCTTAATCCGCTTGACCATCACGACCGGACATAAGGAAGTGATAGCCGAAGCTATTTGAACCACTTCCCCGCCGGCACTCGGATGGTAATCTTGGGCATAGCATTTTATCAAATCACCTCATTCTTTGGGGCACACGTGAGGAACACAAATGCAAACAAGCCTGAATGGTCCCCAGGACTATATACAACTGAAAACTCACACCCCAGAAGTGACTCGAACCCATACTGCCAGGAGCAACGCAACTGGTATGTACAGGGACGCCTTAATCCGCCTGACCATCACGACCGGACATAAGGAAGTGATAGCCGAAGCTATTTGAACCACTTCCCCGCCGGCACTCGGATGGTAATCTTGGGCATTGCATTTTATCAAATCACCTCATTCTTTGGGGCACACGTGAGGAACACAAACGCAAACAAGCCTGAATGGTCCCCAGGTCTATATACAACTGAAAACTCACACCCCAGAAGTGATTCGAACCTATACTGCCAGGAGCAACGCAACTGGTATGTACAGGGACGCCTTAATCCGCTTGACCATCACGTCCGGACATAAGGAAGTGATAGCCGAAGCTATTTGAACCACTTCCCCGCCGGCACTCGGATGGTAATCTTGGGCATAGCATTTAATCAAATCACCTCATTCTTTGGGGCACACGTGAGGAACACAAATGCAAACAAGCCTGAATGGTCCCCAGGACTATATACAACTGAAAACTCACACCCCAGAAGTGACTCGAACCCATACTGCCAGGAGCAACGCAACTGGTATGTACAGGGACGCCTTAATCCGCTTGACCATCACGACCGGACATAAGGAAGTGATAGCCGAAGCTATTTGAACCACTTCCCCGCCGGCACTCGGATGGTAATCTTGGGCATTGCATTTTATCAAATCACCTCATTCTTTAGGGAACACGTGTGGAACACAA
The DNA here is from genome assembly GCF_040958095.1 of Procambarus clarkii. NCBI lineage: Eukaryota > Metazoa > Arthropoda > Malacostraca > Decapoda > Cambaridae > Procambarus > Procambarus clarkii. The sequence continues at coordinate 19,397,078 of NC_091231.1, read as the reverse complement.
ATGCAAACAAGCCTGAATGGTCCCCAGGATTATATACAACTGAAAACTCACACCCCAGAAGTGACTCGAACCCATACTGCCAGGAGCAACGCAACTGGTATGTACAGGGACGCCTTAATCCGCTTGACCATCACGACCGGACATAAGGAAGTGATAGCCGAAGCTATTTGAACCACTTCCCTGCCGGCACTCGGATGGTAATCTTGGGCATAGCATTTTATCAAATCACCTCATTCTTTGGGGCACACGTGAGGAACACTAATGCAAACAAGCCTGAATGGTCCCCAGGACTATATACAACTGAAAACTCACACCCCAGAAGTGACTCGAACCTATACTGCCAGGAGCAACGCAACTGGTATGTACAGGGACGCCTTAATCCGCTTGACCATCACGTCCGGACATAAGAAAGTGATAGCCGAAGCTATTTGAACCACTTCCCCGCCGGCACTCGGATGGTAATCTTGGGCATAGCATTTTATCAAATCACCTCATTCTTTGGGGCACACGTGACAAACACAAATGCAAACAAGCCTGAATGGTCCCCAGGACTATATACAACTGAAAACTCACACCCCAGAAGTGACTCGGACACATACTACCAGGAGCAACGCAACTGGTATGTACAGGGACGCCTTAATCCGCTTGACCATCACGACCGGACATAAGGAAGTGATAGCCGAAGCTATTTGAACCACTTCCCCGCCGGCACTCGGATGGTAATCTTGGGCATTGCATTTTATCAAATCACCTCATTCTTTAGGGAACACGTGAGGAACACAAATGCAAACATGCCTGAATGGTCCCCAGGACTATATACAACTGAAAACTCACACCCCAGAAGTGACTCGAACCCATACTGCCAGGAGCAACGCAACTGGTATGTACAGGGACGCCTTAATCCGCTTGACCATCACGACCGGACATAAGGAAGTGATAGCCGAAGCTATTTGAACCACTTCCCCGCCGGCACTCGGATGGTAATCTTGGGCATAGCATTTTATCAAATCACCTCATTCTTTGGGGCACACGTGAGGAACACAAATGCAAACAAGCCTGAATGGTCCCCAGGTCTATATACAACTGAAAACTCACACCCCAGAAGTGATTCGAACCCATACTGCCAGGAGCAACGCAACTGGTATGTACAGGGACGCCTTAATCCGCTTGACCATCACGACCGGACATAAGGAAGTGATAGCCGAAGCTATTTGAACCACTTCCCCGCTGGCACTCGGATGGTAATCTTGGGCATAGCATTTTATCAAATCACCTCATTCTTTGGGGCACACGTGAGGAACACAAATGCAAACAAGCCTGAATGGTCCCCAGGACTATATACAACTGAAAACTCACACCCCAGAAGTGACTCGAACCCATACTGCCAGGAGCAACGCAACTGGTATGTACAGGGACGCCTTAATCCGCTTGACCATCACGACCGGACATAAGGAAGTGATAGCCGAAGCTATTTGAACCACTTCCCCGCCGGCACTCGGATGGTAATCTTGGGCATAGCATTTTATCAAATCACCTCATTTTTTGGGGCACACGTGAGGAACACAAATGCAAACAAGCCTGAATGGTCCCCAGGACTATATACAACTGAAAACTCACACCCCAGAAGTGACTCGAACCCATACTGCCAGGAGCAACGCAACTGGTATGTACAGGGACGCCTTAATCCGCTTGACCATCACGACCGGACATAAGGAAGTGATAGCCGAAGCTATTTGAACCACTTCCCCGCCGGCACTCGGATGGTAATCTTGGGCATTGCATTTTATCAAATCACCTCATTCTTTAGGGAACACGTGTGGAACACAAATGCAAACAAGCCTGAATGGTCCCCAGGACTATATACAACTGAAAACTCACACCCCAGAAGTAACTCGAACCCATACTGCCAGGAGCAACGCAACTGGTATGTACAGGGACGCCTTAATCCGCTTGACCATCACGACCGGACATAAGGAAGTGATAGCCGAAGCTATTTGAACCACTTCCCCGCCGGCACTCGGATGGTAATCTTGGGCATTGCATTTTATCAAATCACCTCATTCTTTAGGGAACACGTGTGGAACACAAATGCAAACAAGCCTGAATGGTCCCCAGGACTATATACAACTGAAAACTCACACCCCAGAAGTAACTCGAACCCATACTGCCAGGAGCAACGCAACTGGTATGTACAGGGACGCCTTAATCCGCTTGACCATCACGACCGGACATAAGGAAGTGATAGCCGAAGCTATTTGAACCACTTCCCCACCGGCACTCGGATGGTAATCTTGGGCATAGCATTTTATCAAATCACCTCATTCTTTGGGGCACACGTGAGGAACACAAATGCAAACAAGCCTGAATGGTCCCCAGGACTATATACAACTGAAAACTCACACCCCAGAAGAGACTTGAACCTATACTGCATGGAGCAACGCAACTGGTATGTACAGGGACGCCTTAATCCGCTTGACCATCACGTCCGGACATAAGGAAGTGATAGCCGAAGCTATTTGAACCACTTCCCCGCCGGCACTCGGATGGTAATCTTGGGCATTGCATTTTATCAAATCACCTCATTCTTTAGGGAACACGTGAGGAACACAAATGCAAACATGCCTGAATGGTTCCCAGGACTATATACAACTGAAAACTCACACCCCAGAAGTGACTCGAACCCATACTGCCAGGAGCAACGCAACTGGTATGTACAGGGACGCCTTAATCCGCTTGACCATCACACCGGACATAAGGAAGTGATAGGCGAAGCTATTTGAACCACTTCCCCGCCGGCACTCGGATGGTAATCTTGGGCATAGCATTTTATCAAATCACCTCATTCTTTGGGGCACACGTGAGGAACACAAATGCAAACAAGCCTGAATGGTCCCCAGGTCTATATACCCAGCAAACAATTTTAGGTTGCCACAACATATCTGGAAAGTATTTGAAAGTATTGGAAACGTTTGTTTTATCGTATCAGATACGATATTGTGTGTGGACTTAAATAGGTTTCCAAAACTTATAACCAAGACATATGTATCTAACACTAATTTGAGATGTTGTGGCAACTTTACACTCCTAACATGAGTCATTCATAATCCATTCATACACCAATATGAATCTCTTATGAAAGGTTTGAGCCAATAATCTGAACCATTTTCACATCTTTGTGTTTAAAGTTAAGTTTCTTGAAATTAAATTATATTTTATATTATATTATTTTTATTATATTTTATATTATATTATTATTTTCAATTTAAATATTAAAACCAATTTAAGGGTAAAAAAAATCTAATAATATATATTTCTTTTATTATTTACTAACAATTATAATTATTTACTAACGGAGAGAGGGGAGGCTGGACGGCGGAGAGTGGCGGACAGTGGCGGCGGTGGCGGATAGTGGCGGCGGGTGGACAGTGGCGGCGGGCGGACAGTGGCGGCGGCGGGCGGACAGTGGCGGCGGCGGGCGGACAGTGGCGGCGGTGGCGGATAGTGGCGGCGGGCGGACAGTGGCGGCGGTGGCGGATGGTGGCGGCGGGCGGGCGGACAGTGGCGGCGTGCGGGCGGACAGTGGCGGCGGGCGGACAGTGGCGGCTGTGGCGGATAGTGGCGGCGGGCGGACCGTGGCGGCTTTGGCGGCGGTGGTGGACAGTGGCGGCGGCGGGCGGACAGTGGCGGCGGCGGGCGGACAGTGGCGGCGGTGGGCGGACAGTGGTGGCGGCGGGCGGACAGTGGCGGCGGTGAGCGGACAGTGGTGGCGGCGGGCGGACAGTGGAGGCGGCGGGCGGACAGTGGTGGCGGCGGGCGGACAGTGGTGGCGGCGGGCGGACAGTGGTGGCGGCGGGCGGACAGTGGTGGCGGTGGCAGACAGTGGTGGCGGTGGCGGACAGTGGTGGCGGTGGCGGATAGTGGCAGCGGGCGGACAGTGGCGGCGGTGGCGGATAGTGGCGGCGGGCGGACAGTGGCGTCGGGCGGACAGTGGCGGCGGGCGGACAGTGGCGGCGGTGGCGGATAGTGGTGGCGGGCGGACAGTGGCGGCGGGCAGACAGTGGCGGCGGGCGGACAGTGGCGGCTGTGGCGGATAGTGGCGGCGGCGGGCGGACAGTGGAGGCGGCGGGCGGACAGTGGAGGCGGCGGGCGGACAGTGGAGGCGGCGGGCGGACAGTGGTGGCGGCGGGCGGACAGTGGTGGCGGCGGGCGGACAGTGGTGGCGGCGGGCGGACAGTGGTGGCGGCGGGCGGACAGTGGTGGCGGTGGCGGACAGTGGCGGCGGTGGCGGACAGTGACGGCGGTGGCGGACAGTGGCGGCGGTGGCGGACAGTGGCGGCGGTGGCGGACACTGGCGGCTGTGTCTGGCGGTGGTGGCGGGCGGTGGCGGGTGGCGGCGTCTGTGATGAGTGGTGGCGGCTGGCGGTGGTGGGTGGTGGCGGCGGCGGTGGTGGGTGGTGGTGGCGGCGGCGGCTGGTGGTGGAGGGTGGTGGCGGCGGTGGTGGTGGGTGGTGGTGGCGGCGGCGGCTGGTGGTGGTGGGTGGTGGTGGCGGCGGTGGTGGTGGGTGGTGGTGGCGGCGGCGGCTGGTGGTGGTGGCGGCGGGTGGTGGGTGGCGGCGGCGGCTGGTGGTGGTGGGTGGTGGGTGGTGGCGGCTGTGGTGGGTGGTGGCGGGCGGTGGCGGGCGGCGGCGGCTGTGGTGGGTGGTGACGATCGGCGGTGGGGGGGGGCTGGTGGCGGCTGGCGGTGGCGGCTTGCGGTGGCGACTGTGGCAACGGGCGGTGACGGCTGATAGCGGGCGGTGGTGGCGGCTGGTGGCAGGTGGTGGTGGCGGTGGTGGCGGCTGGTGGTGGCGGCTGGTGGTGGTGGCAGCTGGTGGCGGTGATGGCGGCTGGTGGTGGTGGCAGCTGGTGGCGGTGATGGCGGCTGGTGGTGGTGGTGGTGGCGGCTGGTGGTGGTGGCAGCTGGTGGTGGTGGTGGTGGTGATGGCGGCTGGTGGCGGGCGGTGGCGGCTTGTGGCGGCTGGTGGTGGCGGCGGTGGTGGGTGGTGGTGGTGGGTGGTGGTGGCGGCTGTGGTGGGTGGTGGCGGTGGTGTCGGCGGCGGCTGTGGTGGGTGGTGGCGGCGGCGGCGGTGATGGGTGGTGGCGGCGGCGGTGGTGGTGGTGGCGGCGGTGGTGGTGGCGGCGGTGGTGGTGGCGGCGGCGGCGGCGGCGGCTGGTGGTGGTGGGTGGTGGTGGTGGGTGGTGGCGGCGGGTGGCGGTGGTGGGTGGCGGTGGTGGGTGGCGGTGGCTGGTGGCGGCTGGTGGTGGGTGGCGGTGGGTGGCGGCGGGTGGCGGCGGGTGGCTGGTGGTGCGTGGTGGCGGGTGGCGGCTGGTGGTGGGTGGCGGCTGGTGGTGGGTGGTGGCGGGTGACGGCTGGTGGTGGGTGGCGGCTGGTGGTGGGTGGTGGCGGGTGGCGGCTGGTGGTGGGTGGCGGGTGGCGGCGGGTGGTGGGTGGTGGCGGCGGGTGGTGAGTGGCGGTGGAGGGTGGCGGCGGCTGGTGGTGGGTGGTGGCGGGTGGCGGCTGGTGGTGGGTGGTGGCGGGTGGCGGCTGGTGGTGGGTGGTGGCGGGTGGCGCCTGGTGGTGGGTGGTGGCGGGTGGCGCCTGGTGGTGGGTGGCGGCTGGTGGTGGGTGGCGGGTGGCGGCGGGTGGTGGGTGGCGCGGGTGGCGGCTGGTGGCGGGTGGCGGCTGGTGGCGGGTGGCGGCTGGTGGTGGCGGGTGGCGGCTGGTGGTGGCGGGTGGCGGCTGGTGGTGGGTGGTGGCGGGTGGCGGCTGGTGGTGGGTGGTGGCGGGTGGCGGTTGGTGGTGGGTGGCGGCTGGTGGTGGGTGGTGGCGGGTGGCGGCTGGTGGTGGGCGGCGGGTGGCGGCTGGTGGCGGCCAGCTGGGACACACCCTTCACCACTGAAGGTCTGAGAACAACTAACCATATGTCTCTCTCACCACCACCAGCCTAGTGTTGCCAGCTCGCGCTCTCAAAATGTTTCCTTCAAAGATTGTATATTATCTTTGAACAACAAGTTTGATTATCAAGGAAATAATGCATATATTATTGTCACATTAATACTGTGCAATATCTTATTACATTCCTGCTAAATAATTATAATTTGAAACAGGACAAAAAATCCAACATATATATAAAAACCAACATTAGAGATCACGAGGCCTCGGCCTCGCCTGTGACCACACATCCTGCCTCCCTGGCCTGCTACACTCACACACCTCACACTCTTAACTCTCTCATAATCACTCTCACTCTCTTACTCTGTCACTCTTACTCTCTGTCACTCTTACTCTCTGTCACTCTTACTCTCTGTCACTCTTACTCTCTGTCACTCTTACTCTCTGTCACTCTTACTCTGTCACTCTTACTCTGTCACTCTTACACTGTCACTCTTACTCTCTGTCACTCTTACTCTCTGTCACTCTTACTCTCTGTCACTCTTACTCTCTGTCACTCTTACTCTCTGTCACTCTTACTCTGTCACTCTTACACTGTCACTCTTACTCTCTGTCACTCTTACTCTCTGTCACTCTTACTCTGTCACTCTTACTCTCTGTCACTCTTACTCTCTGTCACTCTTACTCTCTGTCACTCTTACTCTGTCATTCTTACTCACTCTCAGTCACCCTTACCCATTCATACTCACTCTCTCACTCTTACTCTCATACTCTTACTCTCAATTACTCTTACTCTCAATCACTCTTACTCCCAATCACTCCTACTCCCAATCACTCCTACTCCCAATCACTCCTACTCTCATTCTTACTCTTACTCCCAATCACTCTTATTCTCATTCTTACTCTTACTCTCACTCTTACTCTTACTCCCATTCACTCTTACTCCCAATCACTCTTACTCTCAATCACTCTTACTCTCAATCACTCTTACTCTCAATCACTCTTACTCTCATTCTTACTCTTACTCTTACTCTCAATCACTCTTATTCTCATTCTTACTCCTACTCCCAATCACTCTTACTCCCAATCACTCTTACTCTCAATCACTCTTACTCCCAATCACTCTTACTCTCAATCACTCTTACTCTCAATCACTCTTACTCTCAATCACTCTTACTCTCATTCTTACTCTTACTCACTCTTACTCTCAATCACTCTTATTCTCATTCTTACTCCTACTCCCAATCACTCTTACTCCCAATCACTCTTACTCTCAATCACTCTTACTCCCAATCACTCTTACTCTCAATCACTCTTACTCTCAATCACTTTTACTCTCAATCACTCATACTCTCAATCACTCTTACTCTCACTAACTCTCAATCACTCTTACTCTCACTCTAACTCTCAATCACTCTTATGCACTATTACTCACTCTTTCTCTCAGTCATCCTAACTCACTCTCATACTCACTCTTACTCTGTCACTCTTACTCTCTGTCACTCTTACTCTCTGTCACTCTTACTCTCTGTCACTCTTACTCTCTGTCACTCTTACTCTCTGTCACTCTTACTCTCTGTCACTCTTACTCTCTATCACTCTTACTGTCATTCTTACTCTGTCACTCTTACTCACTCTCAGTCACCCTTACCCATTCATACTCACTCTCACTCTTACTCTCATACTCTTACTCTCAATTACTCTTACTCTCAATCACTCTTACTCCCAATCACTCCTACTCCCATTCACTCCTACTCTCAATCACTCCTACTCTCATTCTTACTCTTACTCTTACTACCAATCACTCTTACTTTCAATCACTCTTATTCTCATTCTTACTCTTACTCTCACTCTTACTCCCAATCACTCTTACTCCCAATCACTCTTACTCTCAATCACTCTTACTCTCAATCACTCTTACTCTCATTCTTACTCTTACTCACTCTTACTCTCAATCACTCTTATTCTCATTCTTACTCTTACTCTCACTCTTACTCCCAATCACTCTTACTCCCAATCACTCTTACTCTCAATCACTCTTACTCTCAACCACTCTTACTCTCATTCTTACTCTTACTCACTCTTACTCTCAATCACTCTTACTCTCACTCTTACTCCCAATCACTCTTACTCTCAATCACTCTTACTCCCAATCACTCTTACTCTCAATCACTCTTACTCTCAATCACTCTTACTCTCAATCACTCATACTCTCAATCACTCTTACTCTCACTAACTCTCAATCACTCTTACTCTCACTCTAACTCTCAATCACTCTTACTCTCATACTCACCCTTACTCTCAATCACTTTACTCTCACTCTTACTCATTCTGTCACCCTTACTCTCACTCTTACTCACTCTCAGTCACTCTTACTTATACTCACTCTTACTCACACTTACACACTCTCTGGCACTCTCACTCACCTTCAGTCACTCTTACTCACTCTTACCCACTCTCGCTCACTCTTACTCACTCTAGTTAATAAGAACACGCCAATATAAGACAACAAAACGTTTTCAGATTCTTTCTCACCACTTTCCAGCAACATTTATAATTTATATAAATTATCTTAGGGAATAATACATAAATTATATATTTAAACATGATATTAGTGTTTAGTGGAATGCATAAGGAGTCAAATTGTGTTAAAAAGAGCGATTTTTAGAAAATTTGGAAAACTACTTTTTTTTGTTCATATTATAACTAAATGGATTTTAAAGGTTTCACTCAGCCAATATATATCATTCACAATTTATTAATGAATTTTACAAAAAAACACCATAAATTTTATATTTAAACATGTAAAAACTATTTGTTTTACATTTGGAAGAAAATAATTGTAGAAAAACAATTTATAATTAAACCTTTGTATTTGGATTTTTTGAGTAAAAGTTTCTCAAAGGCTCTCCTGCACCATTCTCAATGCAAATCATTCCCACACCTATGGGAAGAGATAGGCGAACGTTGTGTAGATGATTTGTGTTTGCTGGGTATATACAACTGAAAACTCACACCCCAGAAGTGATTCGAACCCATACTGCCAGGAGCAACGCAACTGGTATGTACAGGGACGCCTTAATCCGCTTGACCATCACGACCGGACATAAGGAAGTGATAGCCGAAGCTATTTGAACCACTTCCCCGCTGGCACTCGGATGGTAATCTTGGGCATAGCATTTTATCAAATCACCTCATTCTTTGGGGCACACGTGAGGAACACAAATGCAAACAAGCCTGAATGGTCCCCAGGACTATATACAACTGAAAACTCACACCCCAGAAGTGACTCGAACCCATACTGCCAGGAGCAACGCAACTGGTATGTACAGGGACGCCTTAATCCGCTTGACCATCACGACCGGACATAAGGAAGTGATAGCCGAAGCTATTTGAACCACTTCCCCGCCGGCACTCGGATGGTAATCTTGGGCATAGCATTTTATCAAATCACCTCATTCTTTGGGGCACACGTGAGGAACACAAATGCAAACAAGCCTGAATGGTCCCCAGGACTATATACAACTGAAAACTCACACCCCAGAAGTGACTCGAACCCATACTGCCAGGAGCAACGCAACTGGTATGTACAGGGACGCCTTAATCCGCCTGACCATCACGACCGGACATAAGGAAGTGATAGCCGAAGCTATTTGAACCACTTCCCCGCCGGCACTCGGATGGTAATCTTGGGCATTGCATTTTATCAAATCACCTCATTCTTTAGGGAACACGTGTGGAACACAAATGCAAACAAGCCTGAATGGTCCCCAGGACTATATACAACTGAAAACTCACACCCCAGAAGTAACTCGAAACCATACTGCCAGGAGCAACGCAACTGGTATGTACAGGGACGCCTTAATCCGCTTGACCATCACGACCGGACATAAGGAAGTGATAGCCGAAGCTATTTGAACCACTTCCCCACCGGCACTCGGATGGTAATCTTGGGCATAGCATTTTATCAAATCACCTCATTCTTTGGGGCACACGTGAGGAACACAAATGCAAACAAGCCTGAATGGTCCCCAGGTCTATATACAACTGAAAACTCACACCCCAGAAGTGATTCGAACCCATACTGCCAGGAGCAACGCAACTGGTATGTACAGGGACGCCTTAATCCGCTTCACCATCACGACCGGACATAAGGAAGTGATAGCCGAAGCTATTTGAACCACTTCCCCGCTGGCACTCGGATGGTAATCTTGGGCATTGCATCTTATCAAATCACCTCATTCTTTGGGGCACACGTGAGGAACACAAATGCAAACAAGCCTGAATGGTCCCCAGGACTATATACAACTGAAAACTCACACTCCAGAAGTGACTCGAACCTATACTGCCAGGAGCAACGCAACTGGTATGTACAGGGACGCCTTAATCCGCTTGACCATCACGACCGGACATAAGGAAGTGATAGCCGAAGCTATTTGAACCACTTCCCCGCCGGCACTCGGATGGTAATCTTGGGCATAGCATTTTATCAAATCACCTCATTCTTTGGGGCACACGTGAGGAACACAAATGCAAACAAGCCTGAATGGTCCCCAGGACTATATACAACTGAAAACTCACACCCCAGAAGTGACTCGAACCCATACTGCCAGGAGCAACGCAACTGGTATGTATAGGGACGCCTTAATCCGCTTGACCATCACGACCGGACATAAGGAAGTGATAGCCGAAGGTATTTGAACCACTTCCCCGCCGGCACTCGGATGGTAATCTTGGGCATTGCATTTTATCAAATCACCTCATTCTTTAGGGAACACGTGTGGAACACAAATGCAAACAAGCCTGAATGGTCCCCAGGGCTATATACAACTGAAAACTCACACCCCAGAAGTAACTCGAACCCATACTGCCAGGAGCAACGCAACTGGTATGTAGAGGGACGCCTTAATCCGCTTGACCATCACGACCGGACATAAGGAAGTGATAGCCGAAGCTATTTGAACCACTTCCCCACCGGCACTCGGATGGTAATCTTGGGCATAGCATTTTATCAAATCACCTCATTCTTTGGGGCACACGTGAGGAACACAAATGCAAACAAGCCTGAATGGTCCCCAGGACTATATACAACTGAAAACTCACACCCCAGAAGTGACTTGAACCTATACTGCCAGGAGCAACGCAACTGGTATATACAGGGACGCCTTAATCCGCTTGACCATCACGTCCGGACATAAGGAAGTGATAGCCGAAGCTATTTGAACCACTTCCCCGCCGGCACTCGGATGGTAATCTTGGGCATAGCATTTTATCAAATCACCTCATTCTTTGGGGCACACGTGAGGAACACAAATGCAAACAAGCCTGAATGGTCCCCAGGTCTATATACAACTGAAAACTCACACCCCAGAAGTGATTCGAACCCATACTGCCAGGAGCAACGCAACTGGTATGTACAGGGACGCCTTAATCCGCTTGACCATCACGACCGGACATAAGGAAGTGATAGCCGAAGCTATTTGAACTACTTCCCCGCCGGCACTCGGATGGTAATCTTGGGCATAGCATTTTATCAAATCACCTCATTCTTTGGGGCACACGTGAGGAACACAAATGCAAACAAGCCTGAATGGTCCCCAGGACTATATACAACTGAAAACTCACACCCCAGAAGTGACTCGAACCCATTCTGCCAGGAGCAACGCAACTGGTATGTACAGGGACGCCTTAATCCGCTTGACCATCACGACCGGACATAAGGAAGTGATAGCCGAAGCTATTTGAACCACTTCCCCGCCGGCACTCGGATGGTAATCTTGGGCATTGCATTTTATCAAATCACCTCATTCTTTAGGGAACACGTGTGGAACACAAATGCAAACAAGCCTGAATGGTCCCCAGGATTATATACAACTGAAAACTCACACCCCAGAAGTGACTCGAATCCATACTGCCAGGAGCAACGCAACTGGTATGTACAGGGACGCCTTAATCCGCTTGACCATCACGACCGGACATAAGGAAGTGATAGCCGAAGCTATTTGAACCACTTCCCTGCCGGCACTCGGATGGTAATCTTGGGCATAGCATTTTATCAAATCACCTCATTCTTTGGGGCACACGTGAGGAACACTAATGCAAACAAGCCTGAATGGTCCCCAGGACTATATACAACTGAAAACTCACACCCCAGAAGTGACTCGAACCTATACTGGCAGGAGCAACGCAACTGGTATGTACAGGGACGCCTTAATCCGCTTGACCATCACGTCCGGACATAAGGAAGTGATAGCCGAAGCTATTTGAACCACTTCCCCGCCGGCACTCGGATGGTAATCTTGGGCATAGCATTTTATCAAATCACCTCATTCTTTGGGGCACACGTGAGGAACACAAATGCAAACAAGCCTGAATGGTCCCCAGGACTATATACAACTGAAAACTCACACCCCAGAAGTGACTCGTACACATACTACCAGGAGCAACGCAACTGGTATGTACAGGGACGCCTTAATCCGCTTGACCATCACGACCGGACATAAGGAAGTGATAGCCGAAGCTATTTGAACCACTTCCCCGCTGGCACTCGGATGGTAATCTTGGGCATAGCATTTTATCAAATCACCTCATTCTTTGGGGCACACGTGAGGAACACAAATGCAAACAAGCCTGAATGGTCCCCAGGACTATATACAACTGAAAACTCACACCCCAGAAGTGACTCGTACACATACTACCAGGAGCAACGCAACTGGTATGTACAGGGACGCCTTAATCCGCTTCACCATCACGACCGGACATATGGAAGTGATAGCCGAAGCTATTTGAACCACTTCCCCGCTGGCACTCGGATGGTAATCTTGGGCATTGCATCTTATCAAATCACCTCATTCTTTGGGGCACACGTGAGGAACACAAATGCAAACAAGCCTGAATGGTCCCCAGGACTATATACAACTGAAAACTCACACTCCAGAAGTGACTCGAACCTATACTGCCAGGAGCAACGCAACTGGTATGTACAGGGACGCCTTAATCCGCTTGACCATCACGACCGGACATAAGGAAGTGATAGCCGAAGCTATTTGAACCACTTCCCCACCGGCACTCGGATGGTAATCTTGGGCATAGCATTTTATCAAATCACCTCATTCTTTGGGGCACACGTGAGGAACACAAATGCAAACAAGCCTGAATGGTCCCCAGGACTATATACAACTGAAAACTCACACCCCAGAAGTGACTCGAACCCATACTGCCAGGAGCAACGCAACTGGTATGTATAGGGACGCCTTAATCCGCTTGACCATCACGACCGGACATAAGGAAGTGATAGCCGAAGGTATTTGAACCACTTCCCCGCCGGCACTCGGATGGTAATCTTGGGCATTGCATTTTATCAAATCACCTCATTCTTTAGGGAACACGTGTGGAACACAAATGCAAACAAGCCTGAATGGTCCCCAGGGCTATATACAACTGAAAACTCACACCCCAGAAGTAACTCGAACCCATACTGCCAGGAGCAACGCAACTGGTATGTACAGGGACGCCTTAATCCGCTTGACCATCACGACCGGACATAAGGAAGTGATAGCCGAAGCTATTTGAACCACTTCCCCACCGGCACTCGGATGGTAATCTTGGGCATAGCATTTTATCAAATCACCTCATTCTTTGGGGCACACGTGAGGAACACAAATGCAAACAAGCCTGAATGGTCCCCAGGACTATATACAACTGAAAACTCACACCCCAGAAGTGACTTGAACCTATACTGCCAGGAGCAACGCAACTGGTATATACAGGGACGCCTTAATCCGCTTGACCATCACGTCCGGACATAAGGAAGTGATAGCCGAAGCTATTTGAACCACTTCCCCGCCGGCACTCGGATGGTAATCTTGGGCATAGCATTTTATCAAATCACCTCATTCTTTGGGGCACACGTGAGGAACACAAATGCAAACAAGCCTGAATGGTCCCCAGGTCTATATACAACTGAAAACTCACACCCCAGAAGTGATTCGAACCCATACTGCCAGGAGCAACGCAACTGGTATGTACAGGGACGCCTTAATCCGCTTGACCATCACGACCGGACATAAGGAAGTGATAGCCGAAGCTATTTGAACTACTTCCCCGCCGGCACTCGGATGGTAATCTTGGGCATAGCATTTTATCAAATCACCTCATTCTTTGGGGCACACGTGAGGAACACAAATGCAAACAAGCCTGAATGGTCCCCAGGACTATATACAACTGAAAACTCACACCCCAGAAGTGACTCGAACCCATACTGCCAGGAGCAACGCAACTGGTATGTACAGGGACGCCTTAATCCGCTTGACCATCACGACCGGACATAAGGAAGTGATAGCCGAAGCTATTTGAACCACTTCCCCGCCGGCACTCGGATGGTAATCTTGGGCATTGCATTTTATCAAATCACCTCATTCTTTAGGGAACACGTGTGGAACACAAATGCAAACAAGCCTGAATGGTCCCCAGGATTATATACAACTGAAAACTCACACCCCAGAAGTGACTCGAATCCATACTGCCAGGAGCAACGCAACTGGTATGTACAGGGACGCCTTAATCCGCTTGACCATCACGACCGGACATAAGGAAGTGATAGCCGAAGCTATTTGAACCACTTCCCTGCCGGCACTCGGATGGTAATCTTGGGCATAGCATTTTATCAAATCACCTCATTCTTTGGGGCACACGTGAGGAACACTAATGCAAACAAGCCTGAATGGTCCCCAGGACTATATACAACTGAAAACTCACACCCCAGAAGTGACTCGAACCTATACTGGCAGGAGCAACGCAACTGGTATGTACAGGGACGCCTTAATCCGCTTGACCATCACGTCCGGACATAAGGAAGTGATAGCCGAAGCTATTTGAACCACTTCCCCGCCGGCACTCGGATGGTAATCTTGGGCATAGCATTTTATCAAATCACCTCATTCTTTGGGGCACACGTGAGGAACACAAATGCAAACAAGCCTGAATGGTCCCCAGGACTATATACAACTGAAAACTCACACCCCAGAAGTGACTCGTACACATACTACCAGGAGCAACGCAACTGGTATGTACAGGGACGCCTTAATCCGCTTGACCATCACGACCGGACATAAGGAAGTGATAGCCGAAGCTATTTGAACCACTTCCCCGCTGGCACTCGGATGGTAATCTTGGGCATAGCATTTTATCAAATCACCTCATTCTTTGGGGCACACGTGAGGAACACAAATGCAAACAAGCCTGAATGGTCCCCAGGACTATATACAACTGAAAACTCACACCCCAGAAGTGACTCGAACCCATACTGCCAGGAGCAACGCAACTGGTATGTACAGGGACGCCTTAATCCGCTTGACCATCACGACCGGACATAAGGAAGTGATAGCCGAAGCTATTTGAACCACTTCCCCGCCGGCACTCGGATGGTAATCTTGGGCATAGCATTTTATCAAATCACCTCATTTTTTGGGGCACACGTGAGGAACACAAATGCAAACAAGCCTGAATGGTCCCCAGGACTATATAAAACTGAAAACTCACACCCCAGAAGTGACTCGAACCCATACTGCCAGGAGCAACGCAACTGGTATGTACAGGGACGCCTTAATCCGCTTGACCAACACGACCGGACATAAGGAAGTGATAGCCGAAGCTATTTGAACCACTTCCCCGCCGGCACTCGGATGGTAATCTTGGGCATTGCATTTTATCAAATCACCTCATTCTTTAGGGAACACGTGTGGAACACAAATGCAAACAAGCCTGAATGGTCCCCAGGACTATATACAACTGAAAACTCACACCCCAGAAGTAACTCGAACCCATACTGCCAGGAGCAACGCAACAGGTATGTACAGGGACGCCTTAATCCGCTTGACCATCACGACCGGACATAAGGAAGTGATAGCCGAAGCTATTTGAACCACTTCCCCGCCGGCACTCGGATGGTAATCTTGGGCATTGCATTTTATCAAATCACCTCATTCTTTAGGGAACACGTGTGGAACACAAATGCAAACAAGCCTGAATGGTCCCCAGGACTATATACAACTGAAAACTCACACCCCAGAAGTAACTCGAACCCATACTGCCAGGAGCAACGCAACTGGTATGTACAGGGACGCCTTAATCCGCTTGACCATCACGACCGGACATAAGGAAGTGATAGCCGAAGCTATTTGAACCACTTCCCCACCGGCACTCGGATGGTAATCTTGGGCATAGCATTTTATCAAATCACCTCATTCTTTGGGGCACACGTGAGGAACACAAATGCAAACAAGCCTGAATGGTCCCCAGGACTATATACAACTGAAAACTCACACCCCAGAAGTGACTTGAACCTATACTGCCAGGAGCAACGCAACTGGTATGTACAGGGACGCCTTAATCCGCTTGACCATCACGTCCGGACATAAGGAAGTGATAGCCGAAGCTATTTGAACCACTTCCCCGCCGGCACTCGGATGGTAATCTTGGGCATAGCATTTTATCAAATCACCTCATTCTTTGGGGCACACGTGAGGAACACAAATGCAAACAAGCCTGAATGGTCCCCAGGTCTATATACAGCTGAAAACTCACACCCCAGAAGTGATTCGAACCCATACTGCCAGGAGCAACACAACTGGTATGTACAGGGACGCCTTAATCCGCTTGACCATCACAACCGGACATAAGGAAGTGATAGCCGAAGCTATTTGAACTACTTCCCCGCCGGCACTCGGATGGTAATCTTGGGCATAGCATTTTATCAAATCACCTCATTCTTTGGGGCACACGTGAGGAACACAAATGCAAACAAGCCTGAATGGTCCCCAGGACTATATACAACTGAAAACTCACACCCCAGAAGTGACTCGAACCCATACTGCCAGGAGCAACGCAACTGGTATGTACAGGGACGCCTTAATCCGCTTGACCATCACGACCGGACATAAGGAAGTGATAGCCGAAGCTATTTGAACCACTTCCCCGCCGGCACTCGGATGGTAATCTTGGGCATTGCATTTTATCAAATCACCTCATTCTTTAGGGAACACGTGTGGAACACAAATGCAAATAATCCTGAATGGTCCCCAGGATTATATACAACTGAAAACTCACACCCCAGAAGTGACTCGAACCCATACTGCCAGGAGCAACGCAACTGGTATGTACAGGGACGCCTTAATCCGCTTGACCATCACGACCGGACATAAGGAAGTGATAGCCGAAGCTATTTGAACCACTTCCCTGCCGGCACTCGGATGGTAATCTTGGGCATAGCATTTTATCAAATCACCTCATTCTTTGGGGCACACGTGAGGAACACTAATGCAAACAAGCCTGAATGGTCCCCAGGACTATATACAACTGAAAACTCACACCCCAGAAGTGACTCGAACCTATACTGCCAGGAGCAACGCAACTGGTATGTACAGGGACGCCTTAATCCGCTTGACCATCACGTCCGGACATAAGGAAGTGATAGCCGAAGCTATTTGAACCACTTCCCCGCCGGCACTCGGATGGTAATCTTGGGCATAGCATTTTATCAAATCACCTCATTCTTTGGGGCACACGTGAGGAACACAAATGCAAACAAGCCTGAATGGTCCCCAGGACTATATACAACTGAAAACTGACACCCCAGAAGTGACTCGTACACATACTACCAGGAGCAACGCAACTGGTATGTACAGGGACGCCTTAATCCGCTTGACCATCACGACCGGACATAAGGAAGTGATAGCCGAAGCTATTTGAACCACTTCCCCGCCGGCACTCGGATGGTAATCTTGGGCATTGCATTTTATCAAATCACCTCATTCTTTAGGGAACACGTGAGGAACACAAATGCAAACATGCCTGAATGGTCCCCAGGACTATATACAACTGAAAACTCACACCCCAGAAGTGACTCGAACCCATACTGCCAGGAGCAACGCAACTGGTATGTACAGGGACGCCTTAATCCGCTTGACCATCACGACCGGACATAAGGAAGTGATAGCCGAAGCTATTTGAACCACTTCCCCGCCGGCACTCGGATGGTAATCTTGGGCATAGCATTTTATCAAATCACCTCATTCTTTGGGGCACACGTGAGGAACACAAATGCAAACAAGCCTGAATGGTCCCCAGGTCTATATACAACTGAAAACTCACACCCCAGAAGTGATTCGAACCCATACTGCCAGGAGCAACGCAACTGGTATGTACAGGGACGCCTTAATCCGCTTGACCATCACGACCGGACATAAGGAAGTGATAGCCGAAGCTATTTGAACCACTTCCCCGCCGGCACTCGGATGGTAATCTTGGGCATTGCATTTTATCAAATCACCTCATTCTTTAGGGAACACGTGTGGAACACAAATGCAAACAAGCCTGAATGGTCCCCAGGACTATATACAACTGAAAACTCACACCCCAGAAGTAACTCGAACCCATACTGCCAGGAGCAACGCAACTGGTATGTACAGGGACGCCTTAATCCGCTTGACCATCACGACCGGACATAAGGAAGTGATAGCCGAAGCTATTTGAACCACTTCCCCGCCGGCACTCGGATGGTAATCTTGGGCATTGCATTTTATCAAATCACCTCATTCTTTAGGGAACACGTGTGGAACACAAATGCAAACAAGCCTGAATGGTCCCCAGGACTATATACAACTGAAAACTCACACCCCAGAAGTAACTCGAACCCATACTGCCAGGAGCAACGCAACTGGTATGTACAGGGACGCCTTAATCCGCTTGACCATCACGACCGGACATAAGGAAGTGATAGCCGAAGCTATTTGAACCACTTCCCCACCGGCACTCGGATGGTAATCTTGGGCATAGCATTTTATCAAATCACCTCATTCTTTGGGGCACACGTGAGGAACACAAATGCAAACAAGCCTGAATGGTCCCCAGGACTATATACAACTGAAAACTCACACCCCAGAAGTGACTTGAACCTATACTGCCAGGAGCAACGCAACTGGTATGTACAGGGACGCCTTAATCCGCTTGACCATCACGTCCGGACATAAGGAAGTGATAGCCGAAGCTATTTGAACCACTTCCCCGCCGGCACTCGGATGGTAATCTTGGGCATAGCATTTTATCAAATCACCTCATTCTTTGGGGCACACGTGAGGAACACAAATGCAAACAAGCCTGAATGGTCCCCAGGTCTATATACAACTGAAAACTCACACCCCAGAAGTGATTCGAACCCATACTGCCAGGAGCAACACAACTGGTATGTACAGGGACGCCTTAATCCGCTTGACCATCACAACCGGACATAAGGAAGTGATAGCCGAAGCTATTTGAACTACTTCCCCGCCGGCACTCGGATGGTAATCTTGGGCATAGCATTTTATCAAATCACCTCATTCTTTGGGGCACACGTGAGGAACACAAATGCAAACAAGCCTGAATGGTCCCCAGGACTATATACAACTGAAAACTCACACCCCAGAAGTGACTCGAACCCATACTGCCAGGAGCAACGCAACTGGTATGTACAGGGACGCCTTAATCCGCTTGACCATCACGACCGGACATAAGGAAGTGATAGCCGAAGCTATTTGAACCACTTCCCTGCCGGCACTCGGATGGTAATCTTGGGCATAGCATTTTATCAAATCACCTCATTCTTTGGGGCACACGTGAGGAACACTAATGCAAACAAGCCTGAATGGTCCCCAGGACTATATACAACTGAAAACTCACACCCCAGAAGTGACTCGAACCTATACTGCCAGGAGCAACGCAACTGGTATGTACAGGGACGCCTTAATCCGCTTGACCATCACGTCCGGACATAAGGAAGTGATAGCCGAAGCTATTTGAACCACTTCCCCGCCGGCACTCGGATGGTAATCTTGGGCATAGCATTTTATCAAATCACCTCATTCTTTGGGGCACACGTGAGGAACACAAATGCAAACAAGCCTGAATGGTCCCCAGGACTATATACAACTGAAAACTGACACCCCAGAAGTGACTCGTACACATACTACCAGGAGCAACGCAACTGGTATGTACAGGGACGCCTTAATCCGCTTGACCATCACGACCGGACATAAGGAAGTGATAGCCGAAGCTATTTGAACCACTTCCCCGCCGGCACTCGGATGGTAATCTTGGGCATTGCATTTTATCAAATCACCTCATTCTTTAGGGAACACGTGAGGAACACAAATGCAAACATGCCTGAATGGTCCCCAGGACTATATACAACTGAAAACTCACACCCCAGAAGTGACTCGAACCCATACTGCCAGGAGCAACGCAACTGGTATGTACAGGGACGCCTTAATCCGCTTGACCATCACGACCGGACATAAGGAAGTGATAGCCGAAGCTATTTGAACCACTTCCCCGCCGGCACTCGGATGGTAATCTTGGGCATAGCATTTTATCAAATCACCTCATTCTTTGGGGCACACGTGAGGAACACAAATGCAAACAAGCCTGAATGGTCCCCAGGTCTATATACAACTGAAAACTCACACCCCAGAAGTGATTCGAACCCATACTGCCAGGAGCAACGCAACTGGTATGTACAGGGACGCCTTAATCCGCTTGACCATCACGACCGGACATAAGGAAGTGATAGCCGAAGCTATTTGAACCACTTCCCCGCTGGCACTCGGATGGTAATCTTGGGCATAGCATTTTATCAAATCACCTCATTCTTTGGGGCACAC
Organism: Procambarus clarkii; assembly: GCF_040958095.1. NCBI lineage: Eukaryota > Metazoa > Arthropoda > Malacostraca > Decapoda > Cambaridae > Procambarus > Procambarus clarkii. Next base: position 19,376,450 of record NC_091231.1, on the reverse strand, counting down.
GTGAGGAACACAAATGCAAACAAGCCTGAATGGTCCCCAGGACTATATACAACTGAAAACTCACACCCCAGAAGTGACTCGAACCCATACTGCCAGGAGCAACGCAACTGGTATGTACAGGGACGCCTTAATCCGCTTGACCATCACGACCGGACATAAGGAAGTGATAGCCGAAGCTATTTGAACCACTTCCCCGCCGGCACTCGGATGGTAATCTTGGGCATAGCATTTTATCAAATCACCTCATTTTTTGGGGCACACGTGAGGAACACAAATGCAAACAAGCCTGAATGGTCCCCAGGACTATATACAACTGAAAACTCACACCCCAGAAGTGACTCGAACCCATACTGCCAGGAGCAACGCAACTGGTATGTACAGGGACGCCTTAATCCGCTTGACCATCACGACCGGACATAAGGAAGTGATAGCCGAAGCTATTTGAACCACTTCCCCGCCGGCACTCGGATGGTAATCTTGGGCATTGCATTTTATCAAATCACCTCATTCTTTAGGGAACACGTGTGGAACACAAATGCAAACAAGCCTGAATGGTCCCCAGGACTATATACAACTGAAAACTCACATCCCAGAAGTAACTCGAACCCATACTGCCAGGAGCAACGCAACTGGTATGTACAGGGACGCCTTAATCCGCTTGACCATCACGACCGGACATAAGGAAGTGATAGCCGAAGCTATTTGAACCACTTCCCCGCCGGCACTCGGATGGTAATCTTGGGCATTGCATTTTATCAAATCACCTCATTCTTTAGGGAACACGTGTGGAACACAAATGCAAACAAGCCTGAATGGTCCCCAGGACTATATACAACTGAAAACTCACACCCCAGAAGTAACTCGAACCCATACTGCCAGGAGCAACGCAACTGGTATGTACAGGGACGCCTTAATCCGCTTGACCATCACGACCGGACATAAGGAAGTGATAGCCGAAGCTATTTGAACCACTTCCCCACCGGCACTCGGATGGTAATCTTGGGCATAGCATTTTATCAAATCACCTCATTCTTTGGGGCACACGTGAGGAACACAAATGCAAACAAGCCTGAATGGTCCCCAGGACTATATACAACTGAAAACTCACACCCCAGAAGTGACTTGAACCTATACTGCCAGGAGCAACGCAACTGGTATGTACAGGGACGCCTTAATCCGCTTGACCATCACGTCCGGACATAAGGAAGTGATAGCCGAAGCTATTTGAACCACTTCCCCGCCGGCACTCGGATGGTAATCTTGGGCATAGCATTTTATCAAATCACCTCATTCTTTGGGGCACACGTGAGGAACACAAATGCAAACAAGTCTGAATGGTCCCCAGGTCTATATACAACTGAAAACTCACACCCCAGAAGTGATTCGAACCCATACTGCCAGGAGCAACGCAACTGGTATGTACAGGGACGCCTTAATCCGCTTGACCATCACGACCGGACATAAGGAAGTGATAGCCGAAGCTATTTGAACCACTTCCCCGCCGGCACTCGGATGGTAATCTTGGGCATTGCATTTTATCAAATCACCTCATTCTTTAGGGAACACGTGAGGAACACAAATGCAAACATGCCTGAATGGTCCCCAGGACTATATACAACTGAAAACTCACACCCCAGAAGAGACTCGAACCCATACTGCCAGGAGCAACGCAACTGGTATGTACAGGGACGCCTTAATCCGCTTGACCATCACACCGGACATAAGGAAGTGATAGCCGAAGCTATTTGAACCACTTCCCCGCCGGCACTCGGATGGTAATCTTGGGCATAGCATTTTATCAAATCACCTCATTCTTTGGGGCACACGTGAGGAACACAAATGCAAACAAGCCTGAATGGTCCCCAGGTCTATATACAACTGAAAACTCACACCCCAGAAGTGATTCGAACCCATACTGCCAGGAGCAACGCAACTGGTATGTACAGGGACGCCTTAATCCGCTTGACCATCACGACCGGACATAAGGAAGTGATAGCCGATGCTATTTGAACCACTTCCCCGCTGGCACTCGGATGGTAATCTTGGGCATAGCATTTTATCAAATCACCTCATTCTTTGGGGCACACGTGAGGAACACAAATGCAAACAAGCCTGAATGGTCCCCAGGACTATATACAACTGAAAACTCACACCCCAGAAGTGACTCGAACCCATACTGCCAGGAGCAACGCAACTGGTATGTACAGGGACGCCTTAATCCGCTTGACCATCACGACTGGACATAAGGAAGTGATAGCCGAAGCTATTTGAACCACTTCCCCGCCGGCACTCGGATGGTAATCTTGGGCATAGCATTTTATCAAATCACCTCATTTTTTGGGGCACAATTGAGGAACACAAATGCAAACAAGCCTGAATAGTCCCCAGGACTATATACAACTGAAAACTCACACCCCAGAAGTGACTCGAACCCATACTGCCAGGAGCAACGCAACTGGTATGTACAGGGACGCCTTAATCCGCTTGACCATCACGACCGGACATAAGGAAGTGATAGCCGAAGCTATTTGAACCACTTCCCCGCCGGCACTCGGATGGTAATCTTGGGCATAGCATTTTATCAAATCACCTCATTCTTTGGGGCACACGTGAGGAACACAAATGCAAACAAGCCTGAATGGTCCCCAGGTCTATATACAACTGAAAACTCACACCCCAGAAGTGATTCGAACTCATACTGCCAGGAGCAACGCAACTGGTATGTACAGGGACGCCTTAATCCGCTTGACCATCACGACCGGACATAAGGAAGTGATAGCCGAAGCTATTTGAACCACTTCCCCGCTGGCACTCGGATGGTAATCTTGGGCATAGCATTTTATCAAATCACCTCATTCTTTGGGGCACACGTGAGGAACACAAATGCAAACAAGCCTGAATGGTCCCGAGGACTATATACAACTGAAAACTCACACCCCAGAAGTGACTCGAACCCATACTGCCAGGAGCAACGCAACTGGTATGTACAGGGACGCCTTAATCCGCTTGACCATCACGACCGGACATAAGGAAGTGATAGCCGAAGCTATATGAACCACTTCCCCGCCGGCACTCGGATGGTAATCTTGGGCATAGCATTTTATCAAATCACCTCATTCTTTGGGGCACACGTGAGGAACACAAATGCAAACAAGCCTGAATGGTCCCCAGGACTATATACAACTGAAAACTCACACCCCAGAAGTGACTCGAACCCATACTGCCAGGAGCAACGCAACTGGTATGTATAGGGACGCCTTAATCCGCTTGACCATCACGACCGGACATAAGGAAGTGATAGCCGAAGGTATTTGAACCACTTCCCCGCCGGCACTCGGATGGTAATCTTGGGCATTGCATTTTATCAAATCACCTCATTCTTTAGGGAACACGTGTGGAACACAAATGCAAACAAGCCTGAATGGTCCCCAGGGCTATATACAACTGAAAACTCACACCCCAGAAGTAACTCGAACCCATACTGCCAGGAGCAACGCAACTGTTATGTACAGGGACGCCTTAATCCGCTTGACCATCACGACCGGACATAAGGAAGTGATAGCCGAAGCTATTTGAACCACTTCCCCACCGGCACTCGGATGGTAATCTTGGGCATAGCATTTTATCAAATCACCTCATTCTTTGGGGCACACGTGAGGAACACAAATGCAAACAAGCCTGAATGGTCCCCAGGACTATATACAACTGAAAACTCACACCCCAGAAGTGACTTGAACCTATACTGCCAGGAGCAACGCAACTGGTATATACAGGGACGCCTTAATCCGCTTGACCATCACGTCCGGACATAAGGAAGTGATAGCCGAAGCTATTTGAACCACTTCCCCGCCGGCACTCGGATGGTAATCTTGGGCATAGCATTTTATCAAATCACCTCATTCTTTGGGGCACACGTGAGGAACACAAATGCAAACAAGCCTGAATGGTTCCCAGGTCTATATACAACTGAAAACTCACACCCCAGAAGTGATTCGAACCCATACTGCCAGGAGCAACGCAACTGGTATGTACAGGGACGCCTTAATCCGCTTGACCATCACGACCGGACATAAGGAAGTGATAGCCGAAGCTATTTGAACTACTTCCCCGCCGGCACTCGGATGGTAATCTTGGGCATAGCATTTTATCAAATCACCTCTTTCTTTGGGGCACACGTGAGGAACACAAATGCAAACAAGCCTGAATGGTCCCCAGGACTATATACAACTGAAAACTCACACCCCAGAAGTGACTCGAACCCATACTGCCAGGAGCAACGCAACTGGTATGTACAGGGACGCCTTAATCCGCTTGACCATCACGACCGGACATAAGGAAGTGATAGCCGAAGCTATTTGAACCACTTCCCCGCCGGCACTCGGATGGTAATCTTGGGCATAGCATTTTATCAAATCACCTCATTCTTTAGGGAACACGTGTGGAACACAAATGCAAACAAGCCTGAATGGTCCCCAGGATTATATACAACTGAAAACTCACACCCCAGAAGTGACTCGAATCCATAGTGCCAGGAGCAACGCAACTGGTATGTACAGGGACGCCTTAATCCGCTTGACCATCACGACCGGACATAAGGAAGTGATAGCCGAAGCTATTTGAACCACTTCCCTGCCGGCACTCGGATGGTAATCTTGGGCATAGCATTTTATCAAATCACCTCATTCTTTGGGGCACACGTGAGGAACACTAATGCAAACAAGCCTGAATGGTCCCCAGGACTATATACAACTGAAAACTCACACCCCAGAAGTGACTCGAACCCATACTGGCAGGAGCAACGCAACTGGTATGTACAGGGACGCCTTAATCCGCTTGACCATCACGTCCGGACATAAGGAAGTGATAGCCGAAGCTATTTGAACCACTTCCCCGCTGGCACTCGGATGGTAATCTTGGGCATAGCATTTTATCAAATCACCTCATTCTTTGGGGCACACGTGAGGAACAAAAATGCAAACAAGCCTGAATGGTCCCCAGGACTATATACAACTGAAAACTCACACCCCAGAAGTGACTCGAACCCATACTGCCAGAAGCAACGCAACTGGTATGTACAGGGACGCCTTAATCCGCTTGACCATCACGACCGGACATAAGGAAGTGATAGCCGAAGCTATTTGAACCACTTCCCCGCCGGCACTCGGATGGTAATCTTGGGCATAGCATTTTATCAAATCACCTCATTTTTTGGGGCACACGTGAGGAACACAAATGCAAACAAGCCTGAATGGTCCCCAGGACTATATAAAACTGAAAACTCACACCCCAGAAGTGACTCGAACCCATACTGCCAGGAGCAACGCAACTGGTATGTACAGGGACGCCTTAATCCGCTTGACCATCACGACCGGACATAAGGAAGTGATAGCCGAAGCTATTTGAACCACTTCCCCGCCGGCACTCGGATGGTAATCTTGGGCATTGCATTTTATCAAATCACCTCATTCTTTAGGGAACACGTGTGGAACACAAATGCAAACAAGCCTGAATGGTCCCCAGGACTATATACAACTGAAAACTCACACCCCAGAAGTAACTCGAACCCATACTGCCAGGAGCAACGCAACTGGTATGTACAGGGACGCCTTAATCCGCTTGACCATCACGACCGGACATAAGGAAGTGATAGCCGAAGCTATTTGAACCACTTCCCCGCCGGCACTCGGATGGTAATCTTGGGCATTGCATTTTATCAAATCACCTCATTCTTTAGGGAACACGTGTGGAACACAAATGCAAACAAGCCTGAATGGTCCCCAGGACTATATACAACTGAAAACTCACACCCCAGAAGTAACTCGAACCCATACTGCCAGGAGCAACGCAACTGGTATGTACAGGGACGCCTTAATCCGCTTGACCATCACGACCGGACATAAGGAAGTGATAGCCGAAGCTATTTGAACCACTTCCCCACCGGCACTCGGATGGTAATCTTGGGCATAGCATTTTATCAAATCACCTCATTCTTTGGGGCACACGTGAGGAACACAAATGCAAACAAGCCTGAATGGTCCCCAGGACTATATACAACTGAAAACTCACACCCCAGAAGTGACTTGAACCTATACTGCCAGGAGCAACGCAACTGGTATGTACAGGGACGCCTTAATCCGCTTGACCATCACGTCCGGACATAAGGAAGTGATAGCCGAAGCTATTTGAACCACTTCCCCGCCGGCACTCGGATGGTAATCTTGGGCATAGCATTTTATCAAATCACCTCATTCTTTGGGGCACACGTGAGGAACACAAATGCAAACAAGCCTGAATGGTCCCCAGGTCTATATACAACTGAAAACTCACACCCCAGAAGTGATTCGAACCCATACTGCCAGGAGCAACACAACTGGTATGTACAGGGACGCCTTAATCCGCTTGACCATCACGTCCGGACATAAGGAAGTGATAGCCGAAGCTATTTGAACCACTTCCCCGCCGGCACTCGGATGGTAATCTTGGGCATTGCATTTTATCAAATCACCTCATTCTTTAGGGAACACGTGTGGAACACAAATGCAAATAAGCCTGAATGGTCCCCAGGATTATATACAACTGAAAACTCACACCCCAGAAGTGACTCGAACCCATACTGCCAGGAGCAACGCAACTGGTATGTACAGGGACGCCTTAATCCGCTTGACCATCACGACCGGACATAAGGAAGTGATAGCCGAAGCTATTTGAACCACTTCCCTGCCGGCACTCGGATGGTAATCTTGGGCATAGCATTTTATCAAATCACCTCATTCTTTGGGGCACACGTGAGGAACACTAATGCAAACAAGCCTGAATTGTCCCCAGGACTATATACAACTGAAAACTCACACCCCAGAAGTGACTCGAACCTATACTGCCAGGAGCAACGCAACTGGTATGTACAGGGACGCCTTAATCCGCTTGACCATCACGTCCGGACATAAGGAAGTGATAGCCGAAGCTATTTGAACCACTTCCCCGCCGGCACTCGGATGGTAATCTTGGGCATAGCATTTTATCAAATCACCTCATTCTTTGGGGCACACGTGAGGAACACTAATGCAAACAAGCCTGAATGGTCCCCAGGACTATATACAACTGAAAACTGACACCCCAGAAGTGACTCGTACACATACTACCAGGAGCAACGCAACTGGTATGTACAGGGACGCCTTAATCCGCTTGACCATCACGACCGGACATAAGGAAGTGATAGCCGAAGCTATTTGAACCACTTCCCCGCCGGCACTCGGATGGTAATCTTGGGCATTGCATTTTATCAAATCACCTCATTCTTTAGGGAACACGTGAGGAACACAAATGCAAACATGCCTGAATGGTCCCCAGGACTATATACAACTGAAAACTCACACCCCAGAAGTGACTCGAACCCATACTGCCAGGAGCAACGCAACTGGTATGTACAGGGACGCCTTAATCCGCTTGACCATCACGACCGGACATAAGGAAGTGATAGCCGAAGCTATTTGAACCACTTCCCCGCCGGCACTCGGATTTTAATCTTGGGCATAGCATTTTATCAAATCACCTCATTCTTTGGGGCACACGTGAGGAACACAAATGCAAACAAGCCTGAATGGTCCCCAGGTCTATATACAACTGAAAACTCACACCCCAGAAGTGATTCGAACCCATACTGCCAGGAGCAACGCAACTGGTATGTACAGGGACGCCTTAATCCGCTTGACCATCACGACCGGACATAAGGAAGTGATAGCCGAAGCTATTTGAACCACTTCCCCGCTGGCACTCGGATGGTAATCTTGGGCATAGCATTTTATCAAATCACCTCATTCTTTGGGGCACACGTGAGGAACACAAATGCAAACAAGCCTGAATGGTCCCCAGGACTATATACAACTGAAAACTCACACCCCAGAAGTGACTCGAACCCATACTGCCAGGAGCAACGCAACTGGTATGTACAGGGACGCCTTAATCCGCTTGACCATCACGACCGGACATAAGGAAGTGATAGCCGAAGCTATTTGAACCACTTCCCCGCCGGCACTCGGATGGTAATCTTGGGCATAGCATTTTATCAAATCACCTCATTTTTTGGGGCACACGTGAGGAACACAAATGCAAACAAGCCTGAATGGTCCCCAGGACTATATACAACTGAAAACTCACACCCCAGAAGTGACTCGAACCCATACTGCCAGGAGCAACGCAACTGGTATGTACAGGGACGCCTTAATCCGCTTGACCATCACGACCGGACATAAGGAAGTGATAGCCGAAGCTATTTGAACCACTTCCCCGCCGGCACTCGGATGGTAATCTTGGGCATTGCATTTTATCAAATCACCTCATTCTTTAGGGAACACGTGTGGAACACAAATGCAAACAAGCCTGAATGGTCCCCAGGACTATATACAACTGAAAACTCACATCCCAGAAGTAACTCGAACCCATACTGCCAGGAGCAACGCAACTGGTATGTACAGGGACGCCTTAATCCGCTTGACCATCACGACCGGACATAAGGAAGTGATAGCCGAAGCTATTTGAACCACTTCCCCGCCGGCACTCGGATGGTAATCTTGGGCATTGCATTTTATCAAATCACCTCATTCTTTAGGGAACACGTGTGGACCACAAATGCAAACAAGCCTGAATGGTTCCCAGGACTATATACAACTGAAAACTCAAACCCCAGAAGTAACTCGAACCCATACTGCCAGGAGCAACGCAACTGGTATGTACAGGGACGCCTTAATCCGCTTGACCATCACGACCAGACATAAGGAAGTGATAGCCGAAGCTATTTGAACCACTTCCCCACCGGCACTAGGATGGTAATCTTGGGCATAGCATTTTATCAAATCACCTCATTCTTTGGGGCACACGTGAGGAACACAAATGCAAACAAGCCTGAATGGTCCCCAGGACTATATACAACTGAAAACTCACACCCCAGAAGTGACTTGAACCTATACTGCCAGGAGCAACGCAACTGGTATGTACAGGGACGCCTTAATCCGCTTGACCATCACGTCCGGACATAAGGAAGTGATAGCCGAAGCTATTTGAACCACTTCCCCGCCGGCACTCGGATGGTAATCTTGGGCATAGCATTTTATCAAATCACCTCATTCTTTGGGGCACACGTGAGGAACACAAATGCAAACAAGCCTGAATGGTCCCCAGGTCTATATACAACTGAAAACTCACACCCCAGAAGTGATTCGAACCCATACTGCCAGGAGCAACGCAACTGGTATGTACAGGGACGCCTTAATCCGCTTGACCATCACGACCGGACATAAGGAAGTGATAGCCGAAGCTATTTGAACCACTTCCCCGCCGGCACTCGGATGGTAATCTTGGGCATTGCATTTTATCAAATCACCTCATTCTTTAGGGAACACGTGAGGAACACAAATGCAAACATGCCTGAATGGTCCCCAGGACTATATACAACTGAAAACTCACACCCCAGAAGTGACTCGAACCCATACTGCCAGGAGCAACGCAACTGGTATGTACAGGGACGCCTTAATCCGCTTGACTATCACACCGGACATAAGGAAGTGATAGCCGAAGCTATTTGAACCACTTCCCCGCCGGCACTCGGATGGTAATCTTGGGCATAGCATTTTATCAAATCACCTCATTCTTTG